>NC_051862.1:124804559-124929559 GCF_015732765.1 Culex quinquefasciatus
TGCTGCTGCTGCTGCCAACAACGCTGCCAAAATCGACTGCTAGTAGGTTTAACTAAGTTTTACCCGTGCATCGAGGAGGAGAGGCGTTTTTGGCGCCACTATTTGGGGCCTGTTCTGTACTGATGGATGAAAAAGGTGGAATTTCGTGAAATTAATTTTCCACCGTCAGGATCATCGGATTCTGGCGGGGACTCCGACGGCGACGACGACGACGGCCAGGGAATATCAAACAAGAACAATTTCAAGCCTTTTTGCCCCCAGGACCGGCTGGTCGTTTGTATTTGTGTGTGACTGTGGGTGAGTTAGAGTATGTATGTCGGCGTGAGGGAGAAGCTGTCAACGTCAGACACGTTGCAGACATAAATAAATTTCCATTCGGATTGGGCGCGCGCGGAAAAGCCAGCATCATTGAATGAAAAGCCGGAAAATGGCCTCTTTTACTCGGAATAGAACGCACTTTCGCTTTTTGCGTAACGTGCTGGTGGGAAGTAGGCCGTGGGGCTCGTTTAGGCTTTTGTAAACGAGAGTTGTGAGTTTTAGGCTTCGAACAGATGGATGACCGGAAATAGATTTAATGTGGTTTGCACGTGAGTGATATAAATGGGAATACATTATAAACAGAGGTGACAAAAAAATTAAACAGATTAATTCCTTTTATCTAACAATTTGGAATTTTATTATTCTCACGTTTTCAACTCCTGCCAACTTAAAACATTTAAAAATTCCTCAGCCAAAAACTTTTACTTTGTTGTCCAAATTTCTCTCCCTCTTATCATCTCCCTTCTCCAAAACCAAAATATCATTGAAATTGAAATATTTCCCCCTTCCAAAAAGCCTCGGGCTCACACAAACAGCCGATAAACTTTTCGCGCTCAGACTCGCGGAAAATGCCTGCCGCGAGTTTCCACGTGCTCCTCCTCCCATGACATTGGAACGGCGGGAAAATCCCAACCTCGGTCGAATTGAAATTGAAAAGCCAATTTGCAAAAGATCCGCCGCGTATCGCAAACGAAACGATTTCGCGCAGAACTCCGCGGGAAGGATGATAACTTTAATTCGCGTAAAAAGCTCCACCCAGACGGAATCATCTCGAGCCGCGTGTGGATGGAAAAGCGGGGTGAATTTTCATGACCTCGTTCTCTATTTCGATTGAATGTGGGCTAAATTTTGAGAAAAGCTTAAAACAAAAGATGTTCAGGAAAGTCACAAAAAATATCGAAATAATAATCTACATAAAGAGACAAAAAAGAAAGGAAATACACAAAATGTGAAAAAACTACCATGAATACAACAAAATACATACATACTATTAAATCATCAACAAATAAATATTAAAAACTATATCAATATTCAATCACTAATTCACAACTCGAAAACAATCAACAATTCGATGCATCAAGTTCATCTAAGTACCAACGGGCAAATTGTGAAATTTACACTAAACGCGAACGTGTTTTGGCGGGTGATATTGAAAGGCAGAGAAGGCATTCGACAGGGGAGTAGGCTGCTTTTGCGAAACCGGGAAATGCAATTCCAGACATATTTTGCTAAACAGCGCGAGCGAGTCGGAATGTTTGGCGGATTGTTGCGCGAATTCTGACCAGTGTGCTCCGGTGTGGGGGTTGTTTACCGAAAACAGATTGGGTTGAAGTAGGTGAACAAGCTTGTTTTTGATTCTGAGATCGTAGTCTCAGATGTCCCCTACAAGCTGCAGGTCGAATCGAGTTGATATCTGGATGGAACACTTTTTATTTGAGTTTGAAAATTGTGCTATTTTGTTCACTAAAATGCCAAAAACTTTCTTTAAATTCGACCAATTGGCATACTCTACCCTGCATTTTGTTGCATTTTTCAACCCCTCTCAGATGCATTTTGAATTTTGAAATTAAATTGAATGTTGCTTTAGATACAGCATTTTAAAGATTTTTGACGTTTTTGAACATTCAAACCGTGTGTCCCGATTTGCCCCCCCACTTCCCGTTGACCTAGAGTGCTCATATGTTGGCCAGATGCTAGTTTTATATGTACAAACAACCCCTGAAAATTTCAGGCAGATTGGCGAGGTCGATGCGAGATGAGTGTGCTTTGCTCGTGGTCTCGCTCTTAAGTAACAAAGAAAATATGAGTCAAGAAAACGAAGTAAAGAACTAAGATAAGAAAAGGAGTAATAGAAGAAAACCAAGTAGAGCAATTACGATTAGAAGAAAGGAAGTGTCATAGGAAAAAGAATACGAGGAGAAATGGGGAGAGGGGTAAAAGAAAAAATGAGCAGGAAAAACATTAAAATAATGATAAGTAATTCTTAGCAAACAAGTTTAGAAAAGAGCAACTATGGAAAAAAATAAAAAAAGCGTATAAGAATTATAGGAGTTAAAAAGAGCATAGGAAATTTAAAAAATGATTGATAAAATTGAGCAAACAGTCAAAATATTGAAGCAAAGGAGCTAAGAGTAAAAAATAAAGAGTAATGAAATTAAAGGACCCTTTTTTATTCTTTTACTGTTTACTTCTTTGCTCCTTATTCACCCAACCGCCTTTTTTCTTTATCTCTTTTTATTATTTCCTTTCTCTTTTCTCATTTGGTCCTATTTTCTTTTGTTCCCTAGACTCATTTTTTCCCTTTACTTTTTATTTTTCACTCATTAGGAACTATCAAGGGAAAGTAGCAAAATGAGCAAAAGAGAAGTTAGTTAAAGTAGAAAATAATGAAACAACAAGAAGAAAAGAGTAAAAAATAATTTTGGGTTAAGAGTAGTTAAAAGTAATGCAGCAAAGAGAGCAAGGGAGCAAAAGAGCACTCCTTTACTCCTTTTTTATACTCCCTAACTTTTTCATTCGCTCGCTAAATGGCAAGGGTAGCAAAGAAGTTATAGAAGAAACGGAGCAACATGAGTTTTTTTTTATATATGAAAAGGAGTATGAAGATGAAAGATTTTCAATCTAAAGAAGCAAAAGAGTAAAATAAGCAAAACAAAATTAAAGAAAAGTTTAAATTGAGCGAAGAGCATAAAAACAGCCCCTTATGCTCCATTTAATTAAATGGAGTATACAACGAAAAGAAGTTGAGGAGTAGAAGAGTAAAAGGATTAAAACAAATGGAAAGGAGTAGAAAGAGTAGGATGAATAAAATGAGATGGTTGAGAAAAGGAGTAGGAGGAGAAATAAACAAAAATAAAAGAGTTTAAGGAGAAAAGAAGAGCAATTCTCTCAGATTTCGGTAATTCGATTTTTTTTTGTATTTTTAAATCCGGCTGAAACTTTTTTGGTGTCTTCGGTATGCCCAAAGAAGCCATTTTGCATCATTAGTTTGTCCATATGATTTTCCATACAAATTTGGCAGCTGTCCATACAAAAATGATATGTGAAAATTCAAAAATCTGTATCTTTTGAAGGATTTTTTTATCGATTTGGTGTCTTCGGCAAAGTTGTAGGTATGGATATGGACTACACTGAAAAAAATGATACACGCAAAAAAAAATTTGGTGATTTTTTATTTCACGTTTTGTTACTAAAACTTGATTTGCAAAAAAACACTATTTTTATTTGAGACTTAGAAAACATAAATTTTCCTGTTTTTAAACCATTGCATGGCAAAATCTCAGCAACTAAGGGTTCAAAAAAGCAACATATAGAGAATTTTCCCAGCATTTCAAAAATATTTTTTTGAATACCGAAGGCACCAAAACAGTTTCAGCCGGATTAAAAAATACATAAATTGATATTAAAGAAAAAATACCAATTTTGTAGAAAATTGCTTAGAAGTAAAAAAAAAAAAACAGAAAAGGTAGTAAAGGAGCAAACGGGCAAGGGAATAAACGAGTAATTGGACGGAAAAGTGTTAAGGAGTAAAGAGTTAATAATAAGGCCGATGCAAATATTTAAAAAAGTTTTTGTCCCTCGGCTCTGGCCGAGGTCAAGGCGGGGGCAAAAAAAAATAATTAAATAACAAGCCATAGTCTTCACATTTAAATGAAAAAAGTGTTTAAGAATGCATTTTACACTAGTTCAGTTGTTTTGCAATCATTAGTTTTCAAAAAATCTAAGATCTGACAAAAACAAAAATTGCATCGAAAAAAAAATTTGAATCGAAAATTTTCAAAAAACCTTAAGATTTTTTAATAAACCCAAACATGCTTAAGAGGCAGTATTTGTAGATTCTGCTCGGTTTGTTCTAGAGGTCGTATCGAGGTGCTCCGATTTGGATGAAACTTTCAGGGTTTGTTTGTCTATACATGAGATGAACTCATGTCAAATATGAGCCCTCTACGACAAAGGGAAGTGGGTTAAAACGGGCATTGAAGTTTGAGGTCCAAAACACATGAAAAATCTTAAAATTGCTCGCATTTCCGTAAAACTTCATCAATTCCAACTCTTTTAGATGCATTCGAATGGTCTTTTGAAGCCCTTCAAAATGTGCTATAGACATCCAGGATTGGTTTGACTTTTTCTCATAGCTTTTGCAAATTACTTTTAAAAATGGATTTTTTTAAAACCTTAATAACTTTTGGCAACAGCCTCCAACACCCATACTCCCATAGGTCAAAAGTTAGGGAATTGCATGGACTATAAGCCTACGGTATTAACTTTTTGGCCAATCGCAGTTTTTCTCATAGTTTTACGATTTTTCTAGAACAAACATTTTACAACGATAGTTTTTGCCCTGTAGGCCTCCATAGCGGCACTTTTTGGTCGCAATTTTGACATATTCGGAATCCTCAGAAAATTTTACATTAGACTGAGGTGTTGGAATTTTGAATTTCATTGGAAAAATTGCAATTTAGAATTAATTAAAATATTATTTAGCATTTTGTCGGATTAGGGGTAAAACCAAGGGTAAAACAAGTTTTCGCCTACTTGATACAGCATTTGACGTATTGATTATAGGGTAAATAAGATCTATTTCTTTTTTCGAAAATGTTTTATTTAATTATTTTTAAAATCAAAATTACAACTCCAATACTTCTAACTTACATGAAATTGTCCGAGGCTTCCGAACATGTCAAAATTGCGACCAAAAAGTGCCGCTATGGAGGCCTACAGGGCAAAAACTATCGTTGTAAAATGTTTGTTCTAGAAAAATCGTAAAACTATGAGAAAAACTGCGATTGGCCAAAAAGTTAATACCGTAGGCTTATAGTCCATGCAATTCCCTAACTTTTGACCTATGGGAGTATGGGTGTTGGAGGCTGTTGCCAAAAGTTATTAAGGTTTTAAAAAAATCCATTTTTAACAGTAATTTGCAAAAGCTATGAGAAAAAGTCAAACCAATCCTGGATGTCTATAGCACATTTTGAAGGGCTTCAAAAGACCATTCGAATGCATCTAAAAGAGTTGGAATTGATGAAGTTTTACGGAAATGCGAGCAATTTTAAGATTTTTCATGTGTTTTGGACCTCAAACTTCAATGCCCGTTTTAACCCACTTCCCTTTGTCGTAGAGGGCTCATATTTGACATGAGTTCATCTCATGTATAGACAAACAAACCCTGAAAGTTTCATCCAAATCGGAGCACCTCGATACGACCTGTTTCACATCGGTGAAAAACTCGCTCTTAAAATGTTTTTAAACGCAGGAGAATGTATTTTAATTTGATTTCAGCTGGTTGCACTTGAATTTTCATTGAAATTTTGAAGTTTATTGTAAAAATATTTTTTTTGCCCCCTGATTTTTCGGGCCAATTTTGAAGGGGGGGGTGACAAAAACTTTAAAAAATATTTGTACCAGCCTAAATAGAGAAAAAAAGAAGAAAAGAGGTAACGCAGCTAGGGAGTAATAGATTAAAAAGAGTATGAGGAATAAACAGCAACGAAGATAGGAATAAGAGGAGCAATAAGTAAAAAGAAAGAAGCAGTCAAAGAAACGATATTAAGGAATAATTGAGAAAAAATGAGCAAAGAAAAGTAATACACTCTTGATAAAATTGAGAAAACATTGAAGAATTAAAAAAAAAAATGTTCCAGAAAAAATTAAGTAAGAGAGTAAAAGGAGAAATGGAATGAAAGAAGATTAGGAATAATAGAAGAAAAAAAGTAACGGGAGTAAATAAAGGGCACCAATTCACATTTAGATTTATTTGTGTCTGCTGTGGGATTTGAACGGCGATCTTTGAATTGATTGTACAGTGCACGATCTGGATGATCCATCATCAATTCGACCCGTCCTTAAAATGTTTGGAAAATAAAAAAAAACCTTGCATATGATTCTGAGGATATACAGTAAAGTATTGTCCTTTTTTTTGGTGACGCCCCTCCTCCACCTCCAAGAAAGTATATTTTGTGTGGATAACACCTTAGCTATTTTTGCTTCAGTACTGTAGTTTCTTTTAATCTTCACAGAACAGTGACAACTCCGGAAGAAACAGGGAAACGAACGTTTCCGCCTATTTAAAGTAAAGCTTTTCCTTCATGACATAAAGACGCTCGTAAAAGCACCCTTTTCCCCTCTTTCAGTGAAGAAGGTGTACGTGTGCACAGGAAATCTGTATGTGCTCCCCTAATGTGTGTGTGCTCTCGAGTTTACTTGTTGCTGCACTCGTGCAACTTTCAACTACTGTGGCAGACCAGTTTCCAACAGGGGAAAACTTTAAAACTATCGATGGAAAGTTGGGGCACAATTTAATAGTTTCCAAACAAGAGAGAGACTGTGAGGTCTGAGTTAATGTCGGTTTTGCTGTAAATTTGTTTGCACCGGCGGAGGGAAAACTTTCACGAAACATGCCAAATTCGATTTTGAGAGACTCTCGACGATAGTTTCGGTTGAGTGTTTGTTTGTTTGGAAGGGAAAAGTTGCTCTCAGTCAAGGTTACCCGGCTCCGGAAGTGATTATTGAGAGGGAAATTGAATAAACGTTTTTGGAGCAAGTTCCGCCAACTGCTTCTTTGAAGCGACAAACTGCTGCAAAGATTTATTGCTCAACCCGATAAGTTATGTTCTTCACATGGTGCCGAAAAGTGAGACAAAATGAACTAAACACAATGGGGAAAATACGGGAAACGAAGCCAAGTGCCAAGTGACACACATAAGCCATTCTTTATCCGCATGTCAGAGGAATTTTCGGTGATCCACTGAATTTTTCCTCGTCCGCGTCGTTTTTCCTCGGGGAAAAAGCTGGAAAACCTCAACAACATCACACCGAGACAAGAGTGGGAGTATTTTGCATTCACACATGGTCGCCGAAATGTCAATTCGAGTTGGCTTCGGGGGAGTTTTCTTCATCGTTTTATATGTCAAGCCATAGTGGGAATGAAAAACGTGGTCCCGTGGCACTCGCTGCCGATATATAATCGCCCAAATGATACGAGTGTTGAATAGAAAAGTGCAAATTTGTTTGGTCGAGTGCACATTTTGAATGTGAGATACAAAAAAAATGGGAACTGCCGAAAAAATAGTCAGAAATATATTATAAGTGAAGCGTGACGAGACTGATGGAATGAAAGTTCATACGTTCCGGTGGGACAGATTATTTGGGACAGAGCAGAGAATTTAATTTCGGTGGGTGAGGTCGTCAGTTCAGCTTTATTGGCACGACAGGAGATATATCTTTATGAAAAAGGTAATAAGCATTGAGTCTGAGAATGAAACTAATAACCCTTTAACACATTATGCCATTGGTCGCAACGCTTGCTTAGAGCGTATCCTAGACCTTAAACATTCCCAAAAACCTTCCAACTCCAAGCGATTCTTACTTGAGGACATCGTGGAGATTTTCCCCTGTCCTCTTAAAAAAAGAGGAACATGAACACTTCGCGTCATGCTTCACTTTCGGCGGAAAACGTTCAACGTCTCCACCGTGAATGACCTCAACAGTACAGCAAAGCCTCCATAATTTTCCCAAAAACAGTTGTTTTCCGACACCTCGGAAGTCCTTCCTCCCACCACGTAACAAAACTTTTACCGAGGCGACATAATACTTTTGAGCTTTTGGTACACAACTTTTCACCTGCCGGCGAGCGTTTCCTCTGCTCGGGGAATCGAAACTTTGCGTTGTTGTTACTTTTTGTATTCTTCGAGAGTTTGTTCGTGGCTTTTTGGGTAAACAGTTTACATTTCCTGGAAATTGTCTTTAAAGCGCTGAGCGAAATTTTACCCACAATTTTCTTCGCCAAAAAAAAATTTTCGTTTGTCAAAAAAATCTTAAAGTATTGATACTTCGACTTAAATTTGTTGTATTTTGCCCAAATTATGTTCAAACAAAACTTCCCTCCATCCATTCCAAAACAACCCACCTGCCAAATTCAATGTTCGAAAATAACCGTTTCTCAAACGACCCGTAACCTGCTTCCGAGTTCCAACCGAGAGAAGACAAATTTGTTTACCTTCCATCCCCCTTAACCGCGTCACTGGTATGGCTTCCCTTACCCCCACCTCAAAGGAAAAAGGCACATAAATCGCATTTAACCAAGCTTAATTTTCGGTTCACTGCTGAGCAATTCTCTACGAAATCGGTCTTTTTTCTTCAATTTTAATATTTGTATTTTTTAATCCGACTGAAACTTTTTTGGTGCCTTCGGTATGCCCAAAGAAGCCATTTTGCATCATTAGTTTGTCCATATAATTTTCCATACAAATTTGGCAGCTGTCCATACAAAATGATGTATGAAAATTCAAAATCTGTATCTTTTGAAGGAATTTTTGATCGATTTGGTGTCTTCGGCAAAGTTGTAGGTATGAATACGGACTACACTGGAAAAAATAATACACGGTAAAAAAATTTGGTGATTTTTTATTTAACTTTTAACACTAAAACTTGATTTGCAAAAAACACTATTTTAATTTTTTTATTTTTGATATGTTTTATAGGACATAAAATGCCAACTTTTCAGAAATTTCCAGGTTGTGCAAAAAATCATTGACCGAGTTATGAATTTTTGAATCAATACTAATTTTTTCAAAAAATCGAAATTTTGGCCGCAAAAATTTTTCAACTTCATTTTTCGATGTAAAATTGAATTTGCAATCAAAAAGTACTTCAGTGAAATTTTGATAAAGTGCACCGTTTTCAAGTTATAGCCATTTTTATGTAACTTTTTTCGAAATAGTCGCAGTTTTCATTTTTAAAATTAGTGCACATGTTTGTCCACTTTTGAAAAAATATTTTGAAAAGCTGAGAAAATTCTCTATATTTTGCTTCATCGGACTTTGTTGATACGACCTTTAGTTGCTGAGATATTGCAATGCAAAGGTTTAAAAACAGGAAAATTGATGTTTTCTAAGTCTCACCCAAACAGCCCACCATTTTTTAATGTCGATATCTCAGCAACTAATGGTCCGATATTCAATGTTAATATATGAAACATTTGTGAAATTTTCCGATCTTTCCAAAAAAAATATTTTCGAAATTTTCAAATCAAGACTAACATTTTAAAAGGGCGTAATATTGAATGTTTGACCTTTTTGAAATGTTAGTCTTGATTTGAAAATTTTGAAAATATTGTTTTCGAAAAGATCGGAAAATTTCACGAATTTTTCTTGTATTAACATTGAAAATCGGACCATTAGTTGCTGAGATATCGACATTGAAAATGGTGGGCTGTTTGGGTGAGACTTAGAAAACATCAATTTTCCTGTTTTTAAACCTTTGCATGGCAATATCTCAGCAACTAAAGGTCGTATCAACAAAGTCCGATGAAGCAAAATATAGAGAATTTTCTCAGCTTTTCAAAAATATTTTTTTCAAAAGTGGGCAAACATGTGCACTAATTTAAAAAAATGAAAAACTGCGACAATTTTGAAAAAAGTTACATAAAAATGGCTATAACTTAAAAACGGTGCACTTTATCAAAATTTCACTGAAGTACTTTTTGATTGCAAATTCAATTTTACATCTAAAATGAAGTTGAAAAATTTTTGCGACCAAAATTTCGATTTTTTGAAAAAATCAGTATTGATTCAAAAATTCATAACTCGGTCAATGATTTTTTGCACAACCTGGAAATTTCTGAAAAGTTGGCATTTTATGTCCTATAAAACATATCAAAAAATAAAAAAAATTAAAAATAGTGTTTTTTTGCAAATCAAGTTTTTGTGTTAAAAAGTTAAATAAAAAAATCACCAATTTTTTTTTACCGTGTATTATTTTTTCCCAGTGTAGTCCGTATCCATACCTACAACTTTGCCCAAGACACCAAATCGATCAAAAAATTCCTTCAAAAGATACAGATTTTTGAATTTTCATACATCAATTTTGTATGGACAGCTGCCAAATTTGTATATAAAATTATATGGACAAACTAATGATGCAAAATGGCTTCTTTGGGCATACCGAAAGCACCAAAAAAGTTTCAGTCGGATTAAAAAATACAAAAAAAATCGAATGACCGAAATCCTAGAGAACTGCTCTGCTGCCAAAGATCAATCCTGTTCGGTGAAGGGTTGTTGCTCTTTTGGGCTTGTCTGAAAAGTTGAATTAAATGGGAAAGGGTGACTCATATTAAACATTATCAATTTATTAATTCAAATTTTGTTGAAAGTTTTTATTTCAGTTTTTTTCATAAAATTATTCAAGCTGGAAAAAAACTATTTTTTAATTTCTTCCAAAGTAATTTGAAAAATCGCGTATTCTATGTTTTTTCAAGTATTTTTTCCCAATATTGCAAATCTTCAATTTTTTTTAAATTATTCAATTTTGTCATTTTTTTAAATTTTGTCAATTTTGACAATTTGTCAATTTTGTCAATTTTGTCAATTTTGTCAATTTTGTCAATTTTGTCAATTTTGTCAATTTTGTCAATTTTGTCAATTTTGTCAATTTTGTCAATTTTGTCAATTTTGTCAATTTTGTCAATTTTGTCAATTTTGTCAATTTTGTCAATTTTGTCAATTTTGTCAATTTTGTCAATTTTGTCAATTTTGTCAATTTTGTCAATTTTGTCAATTTTGTCAATTTTGTCAATTTTGTCAATTTTGTCAATTTTGTCAATTTTGTCAATTTTGTCAATTTTGTCAATTTTGTAAATTTTGTCAATTTTGTCAATTTTGTCAATTTTGTCAATTTTGTCAATTTTGTCAATTTTGTCAATTTTGTCAATTTTGTCAATTTTGTCAATTTTGTCAATTTTGTCAATTTTGTCAATTTTGTCAATTTTGTCAATTTTGTCAATTTTGTCAATTTTGTCAATTTTGTCAATTTTGTCAATTTTGTCAATTTTGTCAATTTTGTCAATTTTGTCAATTTTGTCAATTTTGTCAATTTTGTCAATTTTGTCAATTTTGTCAATTTTGTCAATTTTGTCAATTTTGTCAATTTTGTCAATTTTGTCAATTTTGTCAATTTTGTCAATTTTGTCAATTTTGTCAATTTTGTCAATTTTGTCAATTTTGTCAATTTTGTCAATTTTGTCAATTTTGTCAATTTTGTCAATTTTGTCAATTTTGTCAATTTTGTCAATTTTGTCAATTTTGTCAATTTTGTCAATTTTGTCAATTTTGTCAATTTTGTCAATTTTGTCAATTTTGTCAATTTTGTCAATTTTGTCAATTTTGTCAATTTTGTCAATTTTGTCAATTTTGTCAATTTTGTCAATTTTGTCAATTTTGTCAATTTTGTCAATTTTGTCAATTTTGTCAATTTTGTCAATTTTGTCAATTTTGTCAATTTTGTCAATTTTGTCAATTTTGTCAATTTTGTCAATTTTGTCAATTTTGTCAATTTTGTCAATTTTGTCAATTTTGTCAATTTTGTCAATTTTGTAAATTTTGTAAATTTTGTAAATTTTGTAAATTTTGTCAATTTTGTCAATTTTGTCAATTTTGTCAATTTTGTCAATTTTGTCAATTTTGTCAATTTTGTCAATTTTGTCAATTTTGTCAATTTTGTCAATTTTGTCAATTTTGTCAATTTTGTCAATTTTGTCAATTTTGTCAATTTTGTCAATTTTGTCAATTTTGTCAATTTTGTCAATTTTGTCAATTTTGTCAATTTTGTCAATTTTGTCAATTTTGTCAATTTTGTCAATTTTGTCAATTTTGTCAATTTTGTCAATTTTGTCAATTTTGTCAATTTTGTCAATTTTGTCAATTTTGTAAATTTTGTAAATTTTGTAAATTTTGTCAATTTTGTCAATTTTGTCAATTTTGTCAATTTTGTCAATTTTGTCAATTTTGTCAATTTTGTCAATTTTGTCAATTTTGTCAATTTTGTCAATTTTGTCAATTTTGTCAATTTTGTCAATTTTGTCAATTTTGTCAATTTTGTCAATTTTGTCAATTTTGTCAATTTTGTCAATTTTGTCAATTTTGTCAATTTTGTCAATTTTGTCAATTTTGTCAATTTTGTCAATTTTGTCATTTTTTCAAGTTTTTCAAGTTTTTCAAATTTTTTAAGTTTTTCAGGTTTTTCAAGTTTTTCAAGTTTTTCAAGTTTTTCAAGTTTTTCAAGTTTTTCAAGTTTTTCAAGTTTTTCAAGTTTTTCAAGTTTTTCAAGTTTTTCAAGTTTTCAAGTTTTCAAGTTTTCAAGTTTTCAAGTTTTCAAGTTTTCAAGTTTTCAAGTTTTCAAGTTTTTCAAGTTTTTCAAGTTTTTCAAGTTTTTCAAGTTTTTCAAGTTTTTCAAGTTTTTCAAGTTTTTCAAGTTTTTTGAGATTTTTTGTTTTTATAAGTATTTTAAGTATTTTAAGTATTTTAAGTATTTTAAGTATTTTAAGTATTTTAAGTATTTTAAGTATTTTAAGTATTTTAAGTATTTTAAGTATTTTAAGTATTTTAAGTATTTTAAGTATTTTAAGTATTTTAAGTATTTTAAGTATTTTAAGTATTTTAAGTATTTTAAGTATTTTAAGTATTTTAAGTATTTTAAGTATTTTAAGTATTTTAAGTATTTTAAGTATTTTAAGTATTTTAAGTATTTTAAGTATTTTAAGTATTTTAAGTATTTTAAGTATTTTAAGTATTTTAAGTATTTTAAGTATTTTAAGTATTTTAAGTATTTTAAGTATTTTAAGTATTTTAAGTATTTTAAGTATTTTAAGTATTTTAAGTATTTTAAGTATTTTAAGTATTTTAAGTATTTTAAGTATTTTAAGTATTTTAAGTATTTTAAGTATTTTAAGTATTTTAAGTTTTTAAGTATTTTAAGTATTTTAAGTATTTTAAGTATTTTAAGTATTTTAAGTATTTTAAGTATTTTAAGTTTTTAAGTATTTTAAGTATTTTAAGTATTTTAAGTATTTTAAGTATTTTAAGTATTTTAAGTATTTTAAGTATTTTAAGTATTTTAAGTATTTTAAGTATTTTAAGTATTTTAAGTATTTTAAGTATTTTAAGTATTTTAAGTATTTTAAGTATTTTAAGTATTTTAAGTATTTTAAGTATTTTAAGTATTTTAAGTATTTTAAGTATTTTAAGTATTTTAAGTATTTTAAGTATTTTAAGTATTTTAAGTATTTTAAGTATTTTAAGTATTTTAAGTATTATTTTTTAAGCATTTATTTTTTTCAAGTTTACCAGGTTTTTTAAGTTTTTTGATTTTTATATTTTTGTTTTCTTTATTCTGTGTATTTTAGTTTTTAAAACACCCTATTTCACAGAAAAAAAAAGAAAACTTTCCCTAAGGCAGCTAATTCCTCGAATTAGTAACGAGTGTGACTGTGTGAGAAATCATCTCCCCCTCCATCGCTCGACACTTATCTCCTTTGTATTGGCGGTGAGCTTTGGGATTTAGCGTCGTTAAACTTTTGTGCTCAACTTTGGAAACGCATGGCGCTTTGTTATGTGGAATCTGGGATTTGTGCTAGGGGGGAAAGCTTCTCGTAAAGTTTGACAGTTGAGGTTACAAAGGAATTATGCCCCTGGGGAGGAAAATACAGGCTGGTTTGACTTTCGGACTATGGCAGTGGTTGAACTTTGTTGTTTGGAAAAGAATGCTAGTTAGTTTGAAGAATTTTCAGAATCTGATGTTTTGGTTAACTATTTTTTTAACTCAACTGTTTTATTTTCAGTTCAAATTGTTTCTTATATTTGGAAATGAACTTTTTAGGTTTCCAATCCCTGATTGTTAGTAAATTTCGCCCCAAATTGGGTGCCCTAAATTGTGCCTGAATGTGTTTGAATAATGAAGCAAAACATCCGAATTGGAAAATTGGCAGTTGATTTTTCGCATTAAATGAGAGCACCCCCTCCTACTTGTTTGAATCTGTATGTGTGGTGTGATGCATCTGGACTATTATGTGGCCATGCTCCCAATTCTCTCCATTCTATAGGTTGGGAGGAGGTGAAGGAAGAAATGAATTTCATTCAATTTACTTCACCATCAGCATCCGGTCAAAAAGCAATGCCATCATGAAGTGGCTTCGCCACCCTGCCAGGAACCGATTATGACCCCCCACTGAGGAGGGGGTGTGGCATGGATTGTACAGTATATTAGCACACTCTCACTGATGATCATGATGGCAGCAGCGGTGATGATGAGGGGGGGAAATCACAGTCGATGGTGGGGGAGGGGGAAAACAGCATGACCAGCAGCAGCAGCAGCCGTTGTGTGGTCGTGAGAGTGGTTTGTTTTTCACACCAAAAACGGAAAGCAGAGTGGAAAAAAAATCACATGAATTTTAATCGCTCACAGGCACACGTCCACCGACACGCCATGCTGGACCATAAATTACACTGATTGCTAATGTGGTGGTGATAACGAGATGGAGGGGCAAAAAAAGACAAACACACCACAGTAAATTACATCAAAAAGTTTTGCCGGGGGAAGTGTTTAGTTTCATTTTCAAAATCACCAAATCAGGCTAAAATGTTGGTTTTGGAGGGTAGAACATGTCAGCCTGGGGACTGATTTTTATGAGGTTTGTTGGGAGAAACTCCATTAATAAATTATGCTAATGTGGTGGAACGTCATATTGGCGGGATTTATGAAGCTTCTAATCCTCTTCATTTGACTTGTCAGCGAATTGGGCGCTGGAAAGTTGAGCCAAATTTACTGGATGACATTTTTTTAAATTATTATATTTTTGATGCTATGATATTTCCTCCGAGTGCTTTAAATTTAACACTCTTATACTCCAATACTCTCGGCAAAGTCGGAAGTTTGGGTAGCTGTATTTAGACTACAATCTGAATAGGGACATTGACACATTCTCCGGGCTAGTATAGCAGCGGGAAAGTTTTAAAACTTGATTCAATGGCGAATTATATGTTGTGATTGTATTCTTTATAGTTTGAGGCTTGTAAACCCATTTTTTACAAACATTCCAAGATTTATAACCTTGATTTTTGATGCTGGTGAAGTATAAACTGCAATAAATAAAAATATCGTGTTTTTAAGGCACCTTAATCAGCAAAAAAAACACCTCAAAATCACCTCCGGAAACCCGATACATCTCCGGTGGTCAGGAACCATTTTGCCAAAGCTGATCATTTCCTGTGTTCGCCCCGATCAGCTAGCTCCATACGTTGTGTTTAACGGGCCGGCTGGGAAAGCACACAAGTTGCCTCAGCAACTACGAAGAACAGCGAAGACGACGACGAAACACCATTCGGAGGACGATACAATAAATCAAACACACGGCGATTACTTCGGCCGGGGAGACATCCAATCTCCACGGCGGTCAAAACACAAGAGAACGTTTATTCACAACATTACAATACAAGTAGTCAAAACAATTACAATAACAAATAAACGTCAAAATATCACTCTGACACTACTTCTTTGGTTTCGCCCCCCCGTACGACGGGGGGTAACTAAAAATACCTAATCATAGGGTCCACGACCCAACATCCTGAAAAAAAGATAAATTTCCCGTTGAATGCAACTGGGTTGATCGATTTTCACAAAGATACAGCATTGAAAATTGCCGTGACGTTACAACGCAACGTCACAAGTGTAAAGCGGCTGCAAAAAAACAGTTTAATTTTTTTTTTCAAAAAACGGATTATGGCATTCGATTCAGCAGTAAATTTTACGTTAAAAAACATAAAAAAGCTTAGTTCATGTTGATCAACAGAGCAGAATCGCAGCCTTTTCCAAAAAAAAAATTGAAGGAACAAAATTCTCCACCGTTGTAACGTAACGCTACATATTCGTTCGTAGAAAAGCAACCGAAACGTTAAATCCTTAGCCCAATGTTGATTCTAACGGCAAATTTTACTTTCAGAATCTGTAATAATATTAAGTTGTTTTCTTCGAAATTTTCGAAAACATGAACATGAATTCTGTTTCAATAAAATATGAAACTTGTAACTTAGATAATAAATTTAACCGTTCTTGGTGTAAAATTGTTCAAAGAATCGAATAATACAGCCTGTTTTCGGATTTGAACTCATTTTCTATTGAGAAATCATGAAACATTGAAGGCAGTAAAATATAGTAATCTGTTCATAATCAAAACTTTTTTGAAAATTACTTTTGAGGTTCTGTAAACCGTGACAGGATTTCAATCCATTTATAAATATAAGTGAGGCCGTTGCTAATATTATTCAATGCTAATGTCTCCCTTCAAAATCGGGCCGGAAAATTAGGGGGCAAACAAATATGTTTTCAAAAAACTTTTATTTTTTAATGGAAATAGAACTTTAATTAACTGAAAAACATTTGAAATGCATCATATTTAGCATGTTTGAACTCCCTTAAAAATATATTGAATTTTATGAAATACCAATCTACTGCCCCGCAAAAAGATTTTTTGGCAAAAAATTTCCGTAAATTTATAGATTTATTGAAAACTGAAATGATTGCTAAAAAGTGAACTGGTGTAAAATGCATTTAAATACACTTTTTTCATCCAAAAAAAGAAATTTGTATGACCCAATCCCACCCCCAGACCCAATGTCACCCCTGATGATGGTATACATTTTTCCAATGAGCCTAAAACATCCAAGATCTGACAACCCTATCGAAAGTTGTTTGCACTCAAGTGATATTTATATACTTTTTGGAGTCCGGATCTCAGATATTTCGATGAAAATGATATCCGGGTCCATCATATGGATAATTTTTAAAACCTATTGAAATAGCTTAATCATTGAAGATCTGATAACCCTATCAAATGATATAAGCACTTAAGAACCAATCTCTGTTATTATTTTCTGTTATTATAACAGATAATCTGGTTCTTTCAATAACAAATCCTTATCTTTTCTGAAGATAACAGAACATGAACTTTTCCAGATTCCACCAGCTCGGGATGACTGTTTGCTAAAATATACATAGTGCTTAGGATCCAATTTTGAGGAAGGCACTTACCACTCAAAGGTGGCTTAAACGACTTTTTTTATATTATTTTGCCCGTTACTTTTAATGCTTGAGTTTAAAATCTTTTAATGAAAATAATATAAATTTTTGGTTTCACCATATAAAAAAAAACATTTTTAGTGCCATCAAATACATTTTTTGTATCAAAAAAAACTTATAATTTGATTTATCAATGTTTTGTTAATTATAAATAACAAGCATTTTAAACTTTTCCAAATATTTTGAAATCAAATTTTAGAGGTAATTTTAATATTTCTTTACCAAGCTCTGTAATGTGATTGGTGCGCTGGAAGTGGGGACGCGAAGTCGTGATTATGCAGGTTAATTTTTTTGTGTGCTTTTGTGTCGCTATTCATATGGGGTGAGTGATTATGGTAATCGAATAATAGCATCATTGGTGCGCTGGAAGTGGGGACGCGAAGTCGTGATTATGCAGGTTAATTTTTTTGTTTGCTATTGTGTCTGGGGTGAGTGAATGTGGTAATCGAATAATAGCATGCCTTACTGAATTATTTGTGTCTTGAGCGTAATTTTCGTTGAGTAATTGGTGTTTTTGTGTTTTTTTTGTGATCTTAATTAATTGTTTTGTGATTTTCAAAGCCCTTCCTATATCATAGTTGATCGGAAGGCACGGCGTCGGGTAAATTGTGTATATTTTTTTCGATTAAGGTTTTATTTTTTTATTATGAAAAAGCCATTTCTATATAATGATCGAAAGACGCACTGACATTTTGGATTAATTAATAGTGGAGTGAAATAATTGTGAGTGAGTGATTTTGTGTGTAAACCAGAAAGACCTTCCCATAGCATCGTTGCTCGGAAGGCTCGCCGACGGGTCTGTTATGAAAGTCCTCCCCATAGCATCGTAGCTCGGGAGGCATCGAAAAGCCAATACCTTGTCCTACTAACCCAAAAAAATAATAATCAAGTGATGCTTGAAGGAGATGCTGTGGATTCAACGGTCTCAAGCGGTATCAACAAGTATATAGCGAAAAACTGTGTGCTTGATGAGTCTGCAATTTCAACTATCGGACTAACATTCCTCCCTTTCGTTGAACTGCAGGCTTCTTGGGAGGGCGCCGGTATTGGCTAATAAAATAGGGATCTTCAGAGGTTAAACAGTGAACGGATGGTTGGCTCTCACTGATCATCTTTGATTCATTGTTTAACTTCAGCTGATCTGTCAATAACGGAGTAGCAGCTCATTGGCAGTCAACCATGCTCATGCTCATGCTCATGCTCTTTACCAAGCTCTGTAATGTTTAATAACATTTCTTTTTGAATTTAATTCGTATTTTTCATGTTGATAAAAAATCATAAAACTATCAATGTCACCGTGGCTATAAATGTCTCCTCGGTTTATGGTACCATCAATAATCCGATGGTCGATTACATCTCGTTCGCATTTTATTCGTATTTTATTTTGCAAAACAATCTATAGAATATCAATGTCACTCCAGTTTACAGTACGATACATTTTCACTTGTAGAAGTAATAAAAAAGCGCGACCTTCTCTGAAAATATTTGTTTTTCAAAAGATCCGAAAATTTGGTATTCAGACTGATTATATTTTCAAAATAACTCGAATCAAAATATTATTACACAATAAACTATAAAAATGCCTCATACAAGGACTTGAAAAGCTAAACTAAATTATGTGCAAAAATTCGTTCAGGTTTACAAGATTAATTTCATTATCTCCCCAGAAAAGATCTCAACGCAATCATTCAGTTTATTGTTGCACCCGTTGCACATTTCATTCCCACGCAGCAGCATTGGGTTTTGCACCATTCAAAGTGATGGCAAAACTTAATTCAAAAACATAAACACAACCAAACAAACCCACATAAATTGTTTCTCTGGGTGCCGGTTTCGGCTGCTGCAGTACCAATCATCTGCTTTTATGTGTTTGTGGATTATATTTCCAGCAACTCCCTCCTCACGCCAGAAAGCTCTTCCGTCTCTCTCAAGAGTGCGGAAAGTTTTAATCGAATTCATAACAGAAAGTTGCCGGATTTCAGAATTTTCGTTAAAGCACCAGCATTCGGTCGGTCTCTGGTTGAGTGGGATTTCGGATTTTCCCAAGAAGGAAGGAGATATAAAATGAATAAAAGATTTGAGATTTTCCGCCTTTTTCCGGGTGGTTTTCTTCAATGCACCGCACCGCAGTGCCTAAAGTTCTGGGTGGGGGAGCGGGGAGACGTCGGGAATTCTTTGCATAGGATGTGGTCCCTTTTTGCCGTTTTTATGTGTCGGATGCTGCCGCTGCAGGAACGGAAACGAGCTTCTTCCGATGTCGTTTTTGAGGATTTAAGGATTCAAGGTTACAATAAATTATTATGATTCTTATTTTCAAATTAAAAGATGAGTCAAACACAAGTTGCCAGATTTTCTCTCAATGCTATTTTTTGGTTAGTTGGAATCTCACCAAATGGAATTCAAATTTCGGTAGCGCAGGCATTTTGCAAACTCAGTTATTGCGAATCAGAATAACTCCAAGCGATTTCTAGAATTCCTGCAAGAGGCATTCGAAAAATCCTCGCTTTGATTTCAACTCTGGGAAGTTTGAATGTAAAGCCCTGCCTCATCAAGGGACTTACAGGTCGTAAGTACCAATTTGTAGGATAAAAGGGAAGAACAAGCAATTAAAAGTTGCACGTCGCATGTAAACCGACTTGGATCTGGCCGTGCGAAAAGGATTTACCGGAAGCACCTTCTCGATTCTCGCTTGACCTCGACCCACAGGGGAAGCAGAACTTTTGCAGGATAAACTTTACGCATGTACACAAATACCAGAAGGATTACTGTCCAATGTTTGGGATTGCTGAAAAAGTTTCCAACAATGGATATGGCATCAATAAACTTTGCAATTAGATGAGCACATTAAAATCTATTCAAAGTTTATTAAAATTCTTTTTGAAAAACAAGCACTTTTTTAATCAATTGAATAGTTCATAGAAGTATTCATTTAAATTGTGTATGGCGGTATTCAAAAATATGAAACAAATTGTGTTTTAAAATTTAACTATTTTGGCTAAAAAAAGAAAATTTGAGCAAGTAAAAATGTATTTTTAATTTCAATTTAGGTATAAAAAAAAGAAAACAATTTTTTTCAATTCAATTGTGTTTTATTAGAATTTAACAGTTCTGCTCTAGGATGTTACATTTGCAATTCAGAGATTTGGAGAACCTGGGTGTTCTTTTAGGGAAAATTAATTTTGAGAAATAAACCTAGATCTATGAAACAATTTTCATTTCATTTCATTTCATTTCATTTTATTAGGTTGCTTTAACAATTACATAGGTTCAGTTGTTATCCTGAGCTGAGATATGGACTACCTTTCAACAGCTGATTTGTTCAAAATTGGAAAAGAGTTTACTGGTACTAAGGAGAACGAATTAGACAGAGAAGGAAAAAAATTGCAAAAATAACCTTCGAAATAGCTAATAGATGTGGGATAGTTAGAGGAAAGGAGGCATTACTTAATCTAATATCACAGCTCAAGGGGACAACCGCTGCAGCAGGGGATTGACTGAGGTGGCGCACCCCATCCAGAACTTCGGTAGCACTCGCTGGAGCCAATCATCGATCAACTCCATCTTCGCCATCCTGTGGACGTCGTCAGTCGGGTGGAACGGATCCAGATTTAGCATCATCTTCAACAGCCGGTTCTGCTTGACTTGAAGTTTCTTCCGGTGGGAAGCGGCACAGTCGTACCACGCCGGGTAGCCGTACGTCATCGCCGGCTTGAACACCGTCTTGTAGAGTAGCAGCTTAGAGTTGATATCCAGGTGAGACCGCCGGTTGACGAGAGAATAGAGCATCTTGGTGATCTTACCGCATTTGATCGTGGCGTTCTGGATATGCTTGGCGAGAGTCAGCTTCTTGTCCAGGGCGGCCCCCAGGTAATTGACGTCCTCTGACCATGGCACATGGCTACCCCACACCGAAACCTCCCTGCGGGGAAGGTAGCGTGGGTTTCGCTTGCGTGTGAAGAAGATCGCTTGCGACTTCTCGGCATTTGTCTTCATCTTCCACTTTTTCTGGTAGCGTTCGATGGCATTTTGGGCAGCTTGCAGCTTGGTCACGACGATGGCCGGATCGGAGTCCGACGCGAGGTACCCCGTGTCGTCGGCGAAGAGGAAATAGCTGACGCCATTGATCATCGCCAAGTCGGCCGTGAATAAGTTGTAGAGCGTGGGACTAAGGACGGCGCCTTGCGGGACGCCAAAAGGAACATCGTGCCGGTCCGACACGTGTCCGTTTACCGCAACGTGGTACGATCGGTTTTGCAGGAACGAGCGGACAATCTTCAGGATGTACAGCGGAAAGTTGGCGAGGTACATCTTGTGTAGGATTGCTTCTTGCCACACCGAGTCGTATGCTTTCTCGACATCCAAGAGCACCATGCCGGCTGACTTGCGCCGCGCGAAGTTCGCGCGCACCTCCTTAACGAGCCGAACGAGTTGATGGTTGGTGGAGTGCCCTCGTCTAAACCCGAACTGGACGTCCGGAATGAACCGCGTGTTCTCCAAATGTTGTTCGATGCGCACCAGAATCACCCGCTCCAGGAGTTTGCTGAGGGTTGGAAGCAGGCTGATCGGCCGATAGTTCGAGGGGTTAGTGGCGTCCTTGTTTGGCTTCGGAATGCCTATCACCACCGCATGCTTCCACGCGGCTGGGAAGTATCCGAGTCGGACACAGGCGGAGAAGATCTTTGCAATGAAGATGTGCGCCTTCCGGGGAAGCCGCTTCAGCACGATGTTTCTCAGTTGATCCTGGCCCGGTGTTTTCTTCGCCTTCAGTCTTCGGATGAGCTGCGCCACTTCTTTGGGGCGAACCAACCACGAATGGTTGTCCGCCAGCGGGGTCCGATCGATGAAATCGATGGAGTTGTACACCTCTGCGGCAGTCACTGGATCATCAGGCATTTGGTTGGTGTGAGCGCGAGCGAAGCTAGCCGCCAGTAGTTGGGCCTTCTCGGATGAGGAGGCGATGATATTTGTTCCTTGGCGCAGCGGAGGGCTGTACTTGGTCGTCTTCCGCAGGGCCTTGGTGATTCGCCAAAGCGTGTCCCGGTCGTCGTGCAGCGTTCGTAGCGTGTCCTTGAATTTGCTGAAGTTTGCCCGGTTGCACTCCTCACGAATTCGACGGTTTAGTGACGACACGATGTCCTGGTAGATCGGGTCCCGTCTCCTATACCATTGACGCCTTCGCATGTTGCGGAGTGCGATCAGTCTGCGAGTGTCCTCAGGGATTGTCGCAGTGTGGTAGCTACGCTGTTGGACTTCTGGAACTGAAACAGCTTCGGCTTCCAGCAGGGTCTTGGTGAGGAATTCTACCGCGGCGTCAACTTCGGCTACCGTGTTGAGGTCGGTGACTTCGGGGTTCAGTAAGTCCAGCTTCGCGTTTACCTCCCTTTGGAAGCTCGGCCAGTTGGCACGAGCGTAGCAGCGAAACTTGGGCGATGACTGCTCAATCGGAGCTGACAGACTGATGTCAAACAGGACTGGTCGATGGTCCGACGAAAGCTCGTTCAAGACGACCGGTTTCGTCATGTCCAGCAGGTTGTTGGAGAGCGCCAAGTCCAATGTTGAGGGCCGCCCGCGGCCTGACGGGTGGAAGGTGAAGGCGTCAGGAAAGTGAACGAAGAAGTTGCGGCTGGCTGCTTCTTGGTACAGGACTGTCCCCGCTTTGTTCGCCCGAGCACAGTTCCAGGATCGATGTCGAGCGTTGAAGTCACCGGCCACTAAGAAAGGCTCGGCCCCCCGCGTGATGGTGGAAATGTCGCGGCGGAACTGTGTCCATACTGAGCGCCGTCTTGCCCCGGGGAAGTAGGCAGCGATGATGTGTACGTTTCCTTCCGTCGTGCTGACGGAAATGCCAACAGTTTCGATGACCTTGGTCGATAAGTTGAGCTCCGTGTAAGTAATGCCTTTGCGAACCGCTATCAGGACGCCGCCACCTCTTTCGGCATCGGCTGAGGCACGGTCGAATCGTAAACAAGAAAATTTTGGGTGGTAGAAGGCGAGTCTCTCTTGCAGCCAGGTTTCGGTCACGACTCCCACGTCCACATCGTGCCGTTCTAGGAAGTCGAAAAATTCGAGCTTCTTACCGTGAACGGATCGTCCGTTCCAGTTAGCCACGCGCAAGTTATCTACAACGTTAGACATTGTAGATATACTTGGCGGTAAGCTCCACGAGAGCTTCAAGTTGGTCTTGTCGGGATTTGCAGCTTTTCAGCCGAGCAAAAACTTCTCTTGCAAGAGCGAGAAACTCCGACATGGTGAACAGGTCATTACTGGTGTTGTTACTGTTCCCTTGGGACAGTGCTTCGGCGAAAGTCATGACCGACGTGTCGGCCGTTGAATTGATGCTGGGGTTCCCGTTCTGCGGCACGGTGTTGCGGGAAGGACGCAGCGTTGGGGGCTGCGCGTTGCGGAGCTCGGCCTTCTTTTCGGCAAGCTTGGCCAGGTAACTTTTTCGGGTTGGGCAGCCCCGGTAGTTGGCGGTGTGTTGGCCGCTGCAGTTCGCGCACTTAATCGCCTCTCGTGTCGCGCTTTTGTCCACCCTCGCGAGCTCAGCTTTATTCGGCAGTCTGCAATCCGCCGAGAAGTGCTTTTCGCCACACTTCACACATAGTGGCGCCAGATTGCAGTTTCGCATGCCATGCCCGAAGCGTTGGCAGCGGTGGCACTGCACAGCATCGGTCGGCTTCCGCTCGTAGTAGCGCCAACGGACCACGGTGTTGAACACCGCCTTAACCTTCTGCAGGTCGGACAGCTTTACTGTCCCTTTTGCGAAGTGGAGAAGGTACAGCGCACTCTCTTCCATCCCGACCACTTTTCGCGAAAACAGTTTCAGCTCCTGGACGTGAATGCCAAGAACGGCGAGTTCCGTTTCCAGTTCAAATTCGTCATACACAGGTAGTCCCGAGAGAACCACTTTCACCGGCTGCTCAGCAGCGGGGGTGTACGTGTGGAACTGTACGTTGTCTCCGCGGAGGGCCGCGACTGCGCTGCTGAAGCTCTCCTCGCTGGAACACAACAACTGCACACCAGTCTTCGTGACCTTCATGTTGAAGGCTGTTTGTTGGATTCGACACTTCCCCAGGAATTCACGCAGCTGCCGGGTCGACTTCCCGACCACCGAGATAGGAGGGACCCGCACTTTCTTGCTTTTAGCTGGTTCGCCGATTTTTAGCACCGGAGGTGGTGTGATAATTGATCGCAACGAAATTGAGTCGTCACCCTGCTCCTCTTCCAGCCCGTCGAACTGGTTGCTGATTGGGATGTTTGCATTCAGTACCACTGATGCACCGTTGTTGTTGCCATTGCTGCTGCTGCTACCGGGAACCTGGTCTGCTGACGAAAGTGCCGCCGCCGCTGCCGCTGCCGCCGCCGCCGCCGCCGCCGCCGCCGCTCGGGTGTTGTACGGGTGCTTCGAACGCGATTCCTCTTCGAGGTTATGGATGCCATCGTCAAGCTTTCGCTTTTGCGCACTGTTCACAAGATCCGTTTGTGCCGTTTTTTCGGCCGCATTTTGCACTCCCGTGTCCGCGGAAACTTCCTGGTCCGACAGGATGCCGAATTAGAGATGACCGTTCCGCAAAACAGTGAGAAAAATCGAAAAAGGTGCACCGCAAAAAGTTCGGTTTGTTTACTTTGCCAAACCAGGGTGGCTCTTTTGATGAAACAATTTTTATTTATTAATTTTGGGATATGTTAATTTTGGGATATGTTTAAAATATGACCGATTCTTGGCGAAACTATACCAAAGTGACAATTTTTTAAATTTTCAATGTGATTTTTTAAATGAAAGATTTATTTTATTATTACTTAATAATTGAAATCTGCTTTAAATGATTTTTCTTACCTCAAACGTCAAAAATATTGACCATATAAGACTGCAATCCATTGAATGGGAGAGGAGTTTGTTTATAAATCTTTTCTTTTCGTTGTCCCGTCACGCAAAGAAATGGCAAGTATAATCTCAAGTTTTTACCAATTCATTCAGTTCAAGGAGCAAAAGATCTATTTTTCAATTTGTGATAATGTGTAGAAGGGCAAAATTTAAAATAAAAACAAGCGATTGTTAAGGTGTGCCTTTTGAAAGGCCAGTTTTACAAAGTTGTGTGAAGGGTCAACATCGTAAAACTGGACATTTTTTCTGTGAAAGCACAGGTACTATGTGGTTTATTGCACAAGACATTTTTTTGAAGGAAAATCAATTATCTTTCAAAATTTGTAAAATAAATGGAAATTCTTCTTTTAATGTGCCACGCTGAAAAAAACTTGAGATTATTTTTAAAATGAGTCAAAGAATCGGTCATATGCAGATGAAGCACATATTGAGCATTGGCAAGAATTGATTGTCACAAATTTTTGTTTTGAAATATTGACATTTGTGATATTTATTATTGCTATCGAGAAAAGAAAAGCATTGTACCAGTTTTTAAATGGTTTACATCTTGATTTTTTTACTGAAATCTTTAGTTGAGGATTTGGAAAAGTTTTTATCGGTAATCTATCTGTCATGATTAGGATTATGGATTTTTCACGCTCAAAAATTTCAATTTTCACAGGGACCATAATTATAAAACAAACAATTTTACGAAAACTTAACAGAAAGTGAAAATTTGTATTTCTACTTTGAACATGTTACGTTGAAAAGGCAAAAAAAAAACTTTGTACTAATAATTTTATATAATTCTTCGAAAAATCATCATTGAGCACTCAATAATTTATTGTGGAGCGAGAGAATACCTCCACAATAAATTATTGAGTCCTGTATTTAAGGTGTTATCTCATCAGATCCAGTCTTGTTCAACCAAAATAATTTAAATAAATTGAATCAACATTTTGTAAGACTTTAAGAGCACAATGAAAATATTTTTCAATGTTTTCATCTCCCCTTTCAAAGATTCAATTAAAAAATCAAGAAGCATAAATAAAATCCTTAACAAAATAAAATTCGTGAAGTTTTTAGCGGATTCGATAATTTTTAGAATAAAAAGTATTTGGAAAATTTGTAAATATTACCGAATTTTGTAAAACCGTGCGTTGTTTTTTAAAAAGTGCGCAAATTTTTAAATTATAACGAATACATTTTAAAACTTTTATTTTGTAATTTTCAATAAAAGATTGAACTTTTTAAACCACAGATTGTGTTCGTGCAAGACGGTATTTGTGTCCGTCCCCTGAATGTTTACTTCTGTACCCGTATCGAGAACAATAAACCATTATTCTGCCTCTTCGCGCGCTGACCACCGTCCGAGACGGTTGGCTCAGCAGTCTCAGCAAATCGATTGTTTTATTCAATTACGAAATATTCTACGCGCCTGGACAACAACAACAATAACACAACGTAGGGAATTCTGAGTCGGCCCCTTGGCCGAACAGATTGTAAAAAATATATAAAACATATTTTCCAGAACTCCTAATAATTGTCACACATTACCAACAATATTTTTTTCGGTCTCCCAAAAAAAAATTCTTTTATTGTTTACATTTCCTTATATAATTTTCTGAACATCTCGAAGCTAAACGAAAGCCGTAATCAAGTAAAAGATTATGGCATGGCTGGAGCAAATTATTATAAACCGAGATACCCCATCGGATATTTATAAGTAGAATGTTGTGTTTTATCAGCCTGAATCAGAACCTTAAAAAAATCTATCGGAAAAAATCACGCTTTTCAAACATTTTAGGTTCCGTGAGATTAGGTCAAAGTGATTTTTTATATATTTTACCATTTCTCAGATTATTCTCAATTAAACTAAATTCTGTTAAATAGGTTGTGTAGGGGATAACATGGCTGAAAAATCCTGTTCCTGTTAGGCTACACCCAAAGTTAAAGAACGAGGGGATAGTCCTCTCGCTTGTTCATTCGTTCATTGGAACAGTTCATTATATTGAGTGGCTTATATGGACAAATGACCGCCACTTAGTCACCAAACCATGGTTGCACATACGGCAAAGGCTCGGTTCAATATGCCGAAGGTCTTGGGTTCGAGTCTCGGTACCGGTACTTTTTTTTGATGGATGAACTTTTTTTTGAAGATGAACCCATGAGTAAAGTACTCTCAGTAATTTCGGGATTAATCCTCTCCGTCCACACACAGTACCATTTAACTACCGAATCGTGCTCTTTATCCTCTCGTATGCCGATGCCCAGTTCTGGGTGTAATGTTAGTAAACTATCCAAGAACAATTTCACGTTAATTTTTTTGGATGTTATTTAAATTCTTTTTGTGATTAAGAAATTATGAGAGGTGTATCGTTTTTTTGATTTTTTGCACAGATTTTTAACTGACCTGGCCTTATATGTGGATCGATTTTTTATTTGTTATGACATTTTTTCATAGAAAGTTTCTGCCTTCAAAACCCTTTCTAAAGTTTGTAAAACTTGTTTGTAAAAAATCACAACATTTGAAAGAATTTAAAAAAGAAAGCAAGAAATAGGTTCCAAAACAAGACCAAAAAGATGATCCCACCATTTCGGCACAAAACTGTTGAAAGGTTCCTTTTCCTTTGCCAAACAGTTTTTTTTTATTTCCTCAGACCTCTGCTACCAAGTCACGGTTGTAAGAACAGAAAAAAGCAAATTCCCTCAAAGTAAAGGAAAGTGCAAAACTTGAGCAATAAATTAATTTTGATTATGCTGATGAGCACCAATAAATTTATTATCCTTTTAATTGAGTTTCATTCATTTCGTGGTTTCTCACTCTCCATCGTCCCCTCATCACAAACTGAAAATACAGGGAAATTTCCCTTGTTCCACTCCTCCGAGATTTTTTTTATTTGCCAAACATAACGTTCCTTGTAAAAAGTAAGTATGTGAGAAAAACGAAAAGAAAAGAAGAACAGTGTTGAACTTCTTTGAAGAAAGTACGCGAGCTGGTTGCGTTGGCTTGGCGGTAATTTATAACCGAGGAAATCTAATGAATTATGAATGAATTGCGCTCGTTGAGCTCGTTCGCGTAAACGGAAAAGTGTTGTTGCGTGGTCCCCCTCCTTTGCCGAGGTTGATTTTCCGGGTGAAGAAGTCGCGGAGGTGAGGTTTCCCGGCCACGAATGGAGCGGAATGTGAATGGAATTATGTCGTCTAAAGTGAGTAAATGAGTGGTGGGTGGTTGGAAGGAAGTAATGTTGTCAAATTTGACAGGTGGTTTAGGCGGTTTGGGGGATTGGCTAGACTTTTGGGAATTACTGTCTATTTTGAACATGTATAAGAACGGATGTTGTTTTAATCGGTGAATTTTAAGTTTCAGTTTGAATTTTTTATTTTGAAAAAATATTTATTGTTTAATCATTGGTAAAAATCCAAATTTAAAGATGATATAAAAGGATTAAATGGTGCGATTTTATGCAAATCAGATGGTACATTTTT
Source organism: Culex quinquefasciatus (assembly GCF_015732765.1). Lineage (NCBI taxonomy): Eukaryota > Metazoa > Arthropoda > Insecta > Diptera > Culicidae > Culex > Culex quinquefasciatus. The sequence goes on from NC_051862.1 coordinate 124,833,136, forward strand.
TTAAATCTTAAATCAATACCATTTTTTAAAGGTTTTACAATTGCGACAAATCATGTTTTAAGCAGGAACTGGAACATTGGGAGGATTCTCAAGTCTCAAGTCTCATAAGATGGTTAGGAAATGTTTTTATATTAAATATTGAACCAACTTTAAAAACAACACATGACCTGCCACAATCCCACAAGCCCCAAACAAAGACCCACGTCATCTTTAATGCTCGCAATCCTTCCAGTAAAAATCAAGTACGCTCCAAAAATCACCTCCACGAGAACGCATAACGCACAGATCAAATAAAACTCTTCGAGTTGATGCTGTAAGCCCCATTTTACGAGAATTCCTCCAGCTCCCCCTCCCAACTCTTCAACCTGCTCAGACATTTTTGAAGCAACCCTCTTTTACGATGCACAACCACCACCTTCACCACTTTGCATTCACGACCGCCAGAGGGGAGTGGAATAAAAATCGTTAAAATCACTTGAAATCGAGAGCAACATTGCGGCTGCTTGACTTTTTGAACTGCTTCGCCCAAAATTGTGCCAAAATCAAGACGCATTAGAAAAAAAGACAACTGAAAACCAAAAGACACAAAACCGCACCAAGGTCGAAATTTTATGAACAGCGGAATGGGAGTGCTACGAGCGCTGGCAAACAACATGTTCCAGTTATAAACATTTTAAAGCAATGATCTTAAAGTCGTTAACATTGGAGAAGAGTTGACTCTGGGAACAAAGAGTTGAAGTGCGACACAATTTTATGCTTGTTGAATTTGCTAAATTTCTGAAGAGATGAAAATCAAACGATGAAAAATAAATTTCTAATAATTTTATTACACAATTCAATGTGATCACATTTGGATAATCAATCTATTTTATATTTCGACGTCTATTTAGAACCCAAATTTGAAGTACCAAAAGCGTAAGCACAACCCTCCACGACAAGCGCCAAACGCAAACTGACAGCATTTCCTTTGCAACGCGAGCTTTGGGTTTTCCATATTTCCTCCGACGAGAAGAAAAGTGCATTCACACGAGCTCGTAGTGGTAGCACGTGATAGGAGAATCGTCAATGTGAGAGTGAGAGAGAAAAGATGGGAGAGCGTGAGATTTTGTTTTGTTTTTGCAAAAGTGTGTTCGTAACTGGTTTAAATAGGTGATTGTTTGAGTAGAGAAAAAACAATATTCCAGTAAACAGTTGAACGATAAAAAAGTATAGATAAAGAATTACACTTTTGGTAAAATAATTATATTTTAAACTTGAGTTGTTTTTATTTATAAATATTTGTCCAACCATCGCTAATTTTGAACATTTTATTGAAATTATAAATTTATTCATTTATGGAGCAAACTTTATATATAACTCGCCAATTCTTCAATATTTTCATGTAATCTATTCTAAATGTAATCTAAGTGAGGTCTTATGAATTTGTTGATACTCTTTCCATCAATATATCGAAACAAATTAACAAAATATTCAAATGACTGAATGAATCATGCATTTTTGCACAGATTACTAAATTATAAAAAATGTTTATTTTTTAAATAAAAATGGTACATCGTGGAATTTGCAGACTTATTTTTTTTATTTCTCAAATCAATTTTGTTTTCACAATAATAAAATAATTGTCCAAAAACATTTTTTTTGTTATTTATGTTTTAGGTGACAGACTGACAGACAACGGCAATTTTGGAGCCACAGAAATGAGATCTAGGGATCCCCCGAGCAAAAATTTACAATAAAAAAAATCACGAATAGAAACAGTGTTTATTTTAAGTGTAAAACTGCCTTACCCAAAGCGTTCTTAGTCTCAGATGGTAGTCCCTGATGTCCCCTACAAGGTCGAATCGAGTTGATATCTGGATGGAACACTTTTTGCCTTTCTTACTAAAGAAAGGTATAGGTTTTACTTTAAGCCAGGACGTCATTTCCATCTTCGTAAATATGTCGATTCAGCATGAATTTTAATCGGAAAAATCGTCAAAATATCACACTGCATCGATTTTCGACGCTCTATCGATTCATCTTGACAGAACTCGTCTATCTCCAACCCTCGAATTTTGAGAAAATAAATTCCGTGGAGGTCGAGTGATGTTCGTATGTGGTAAAATTTTGCAAAATTTTGTGTCGCGCCGTTCTCAGCTCCCATATATCCGATTTCGATTCTTCTAAATTCAGATGAAAGCTAGTGTGCTGAACCTGGGCGAGTTGCCGCGCAAATTTCGAAATATCCATCTGTTTTCGGATGCGGCCAGACTTTTCAACAAAATACACAGTTTTCAAATGAAAATATGGTCATTTTTTTCATTTTCATATCTTTTATTTATCTCAAAAATTGCATTTTTCGAGCCCTACAACCTCCCAAATTTTCATCCAGATTCATAATATGGTTCTGGAGTTAGAGCCGTTTGATTGACCTACCATAAGAAAAAAAAATCCCTAAAAAAAGGTAAAAGCCCACCTGGTGACATTCGCCAACATTTTTCATGTCTGATTTTATTCAAAATTTCTTGCTACATTCATAGTACAGACCATGAGTGAGCATCTGAAACAAATTCGACATCGATCGGCAATCCCGATCAACTTTTAGAACGATTTACTTTTTGCCTTTCTTACTAAAGAAAGGTATAGGTTTTACGTTAAGCCAGGACGTCATTTCCATCTTCGTAAATATGTCGATTCAGCATGAATTTTAATCGGAAAAATCGTCAAAAAATCACACTGCATCGATTTTCGACGCTTCGTCGTTGTCAAGTTGAGCTTCGAATACTGGCGCGAGAATGCTGGCGCATATATTTGCTGGCTCGACTTATACTCGTTTGTAGTAGCTTGTCTACCGATGTTTCCTACAACATGTAAGATATCGTAGCTTTTCGGTTTCTTTTGCCCTGTTTGTTTTTGCATAACTGTCCAATGTTTATTTAAAAACTTTTGTGACATAGGACATTCATCCGGCTACAATCTATTTGTTTTCCGTGGGCTCCGAAAATCGCCTAAAAGTAGACTCATTTTTTTCGTGATTTAGTAAGTTTATTTAACAGGGTTCATTGGATTCCAATAGGAGCTTTTTAAGCTTTTCATCGTTTATATCGTTTTCAAAGTTTTCAATGCTGGCGACGCCAATGGCTTTCTACCTAAGGTACTCGTGATTGAGTGTGTAGTGGTGCGGTTGTAAAAATAGCTATCTCTGACTCTGTCACATTCGTAGAAGCTGAATGGCTATCTTCCCTGCACCGTGCGGCACACGCGGTTCACTTATACCTCGGTTTTTCTTTGCACCTACCGCGGTGTGCGTTGTCACTGGCGCATGTGAAGCTTGCTATGCTCGCGTTTGTCATAAACGCTTGTTTGATTAAGAATATGTACGATTAAAAATATTCTTTTGGTGAAAATGGCGCTTTTTGTTTCTTTTGGAAATCATATCATTTATAATACTTTGCTTTCATCATAAGACTTTCTTCTTCTTCTAAACAAAGTCAATGTTATGAATTGAAAGAAGTTCTACCATCGTTATATTCTTTAGTAAGAAAGGCTCTATCTCACCCCAGGTGGGATTAAATCGGGTTTTTATTTGAGTTTGAAAATTGTGTTACTGAAATGCCAATAACTTTCTTTAGATCTAACAAATTGGGATGCTTCACACCCCATTTTGTTACATTTTGGAAGCCCTTTCAGAATTTAATTAAATTTTGGCTTTGTTACAGCCTGTTTTAAGATTTTTGACGTTTTCGAGCCACAACATGTTGTGTCCCGATTTGCCCAACTAGGTCAGCGGGACCTAGAGTGCTCATATTTGGATAAGATGTCAGTTATATATGTCCAAACAACTCCTGAAAATTTCAGGCAGATTGGTGAGGTCGATATGAGATTGGCATGCTTTGCTCGTGGACTCGCTCTTGAAATTCCAAAAATCCGGATCTTCCGGTGGCCTGTACTCCGGCTGCTGGTCTGTGCAGTACGATTTTTCATCGGATTATAGTTTTGGTACCGAAAAGGAACCTTTGATGCATAAAAAATAATGTTCTGCGCGGAAACACGTTTGGTACTTTTTTGGGCCTTTTTTCAACTTGGCGTTTGATTGGGAAGTAAATGTTGGTCCCAGCCTATCCTAGAGGTTAGGTCAGACCAAGTGTAGTAGCCTGCTTCTTGGAAAAAGTTTCAACCTGCTTCGGTAGTGTCGTTGAACGGCAGTTGGACTCACATTCCAAAGGTCGTCGATTTCGGACGAACGAACAATTAGATTTTTTGATCACTTTTATGAATGGTTTGTCAGTTTTGCTTATCAACTAAACTGACTCGTGAAACTAGCATTATCATGGTGATACCCTTTGATTGGTTTGAAATTGGAAACACGCTTGTAAACACTTTTATCTGGAACCATACCTACTTACAAGATCTTATCATCTCCCATAAAAAAAAAAATCAAGTATAAATGAGCAGCCCAGCTCTAGATTACATTTATTCACAAGTCATACAGCGCAGTGTTCAAACATGAACTCAACGTACGATCGAGAAACCAAAGTATGGAGTGGTCCACATCAACCTCCGATCCTGAACCCGGAAGCAAGCTTCGGCCAGACGTTGTTCGCCATGATGGGCCTCAACCCGGACAGGGTGATCCAGATCGACGTTGACACGGGAAGGTCGATGACCTGCGGTGAAATGCGACTGCGGGCAATCCGTGCCGCGCAGAATCTGACGGCGTTGGGACTTGGCCAAGGTGACATGGTCTCGATGGCTTGTGCCAACAGTGAGAATCTGGTGCCGATGGTTCTGGGACTGCTCATCAACGGGATGCCGTTTAATCCGTTGGCTCCGGGGTACGGGTTGGATGATATGGCTCACATGATGGAGATTACCCAGCCCAAGTTGGTGTTTTGTGATGCGGACAACTACGAGTTGACCATGAAGGCGGTTGAGTTATCGGTGAAGATCAAACCAATGATTTGTGTGTTTGAGAGTGATATGGAAAACGTAAACAAGGCTGAAGATCTGCTCAAGGAAACGGGGCGTGAACTGATGTTTTTGTAAGTAATCACTCGTTTTGGCAAGGTATTAATCTTCTCATTGAAAGATGCCGGCGACAAAATTGGGCGAAAAGTTCACCGCCCGGAGATCGCGAGTTGGCGCGAGCGAATGAACACCACGAAAAAAGATTCGGGGGTGCATTGGGGTTAAGTGATCATTTCGTCATTCGGTTTAATGAAAAAATAATTATTTTTTCGTAAATATCGCTACTTTGATGCGATGTAATTCATTTTTACAGTAAATTAGGCATTGTTACATCAAATTTGACCTTTCAAACGCACTAGAATGGCCAAATTTTAAAACATCAATGTTTGCCAATTTGACCGTTTTACCCCCAATTCCCCTTGTAGACCAAAGAAAAGTTCATCCGCGGTCTGTCAGCAGCGCGCTGTTTTGTTTGCTGGATCAACATTTGGAAATGTCGAACGTTGAAGGAAATCGCTCAAAAAATGGAAATTAATCGATTTCAAATGTTATGGCCGCAAATGAAAGGTAAGGGTGGCTAATTTTTGATTCCGATCTGTAAAACTAGTTCTGGCGAGGGTTCTGGGCACTGCGGCAATCGATTTTACCGGCGGGTTGCTTCCGGTTGCATTTGATTTGAGGAGAAGGTTTTTCAATCCACCTGGGGCTTATTCGGGGGCAACAGTTTCGGTCATCCGGAACTTCCGGTAAGTTTCATATTTGCAGTGTTTAGCATGAAAAACAAACTTAGACCAATCTTTCAAATGTGCGCTCTTTTTGAGGAGGGGGCGCAAACCGAAGAAGAGCGCAACTCGGGGGAGCGTTATTTCGGGGTTTGAGCGCAAACCGAAGGAGCGTTATTGCAGGGTTTTGGCGGAAAATGAGATTTTCTTTTTTAATTTTATTTACAATTAAACGAAACATTTATATAAGGGGTCATCCACAAAACACTGATAATGGGCCATCCTCAAATCTGGGTATCTAAGAACTCCCGGATGTCATGGCCTAGAAAGCTACCTGATCAACGGAGGTCTCGACGGAGATCTTTATGGGTGAATTAACCATCGGTATACACTCAAACCCCGATGGTTGGTCACTTTTTCGTTGGACACTTTTTTAGTTTGTACCCCGTTGGTTGGTCAAAGTCAAACTAAAAAGTGACGAACTGTCACTTTTTACACGGTGCTCACGCACACTATCAAAACACACGTTTGGTAGTGTGCGTGAACTCCGTGTAAAAGGGGTGTCAAACTAAAAAGTGACCCCGTTCGTCTGACAACAGTTTGTGTCAAACCATCGGGGTTTGAGTGTAGCTTCAGTGAACAACGATGGAGACACTGGGGTACGTTGGATTGTTATAAGTCTTCTAAGAACCATGTTGGATTATTATGGGTCCTCCAGGAACTCCCGGGAGTTATGACCTGATGATCCAAGGCTGTATATCATAGGTACTCACGATCTTGCTTTGCATTAGTGTGAGTACATGACTCCGTGCCACTAAAACCAAAACAATAACAAACGAACAATGGACCGTGCCAGGAAAAGCAAAACATAAACAATGTCAGTGGCAGTGGAGTGAGAGAGTCAGAGATAACGATTTTGACAACCGCACTACTACACACTCGCGAGTACCTTAGGTAGAAAGCCATGCTGATGATCTACCTAATCAAAGGGGGTCTATATGCACCCAAAGTTAAAGAACTCCCGAAAATAAACGTGAGGAAAGTACTATTTTGCGTGAGTAAAGACCTCTCGCGAGTTCATTCGTTCATTGACGAGTTCATCCAATTGAGTGGCTTATATGGACAAATGACCACCACTTAGTCACCGAACCATGGTGGCCTATACGGCAAAGGCACGGTTCAATAAGCCGAAGGTCTTGGGTTCGAATCTCGGTACCGGTACTTTTTTTTGATAGATGAACTTTTTTGGAAAATGAACCCATGAGTAAAGTACTCACGGCAATTTCGGGATTTATCCTCTCCGTCCGCATACAGTAGCATTTTACTACCGAATCGTGCTCTTTATCCTCTCGTATGCCGATGCCCAGTTCTGGGTGTGGGTGTATTAACCATTGTAACTATAATCTTTTTTAGACTAAAAAAAGTTTTTAATTCAATCCTGGTCATAACTTAAAACTTTGCCAATGGTTGGTATTCAGAAAATCTTATCTCAAGATCGTCGCTTGTGTGCTATCTTGTGACACGTCTGCTGTAAAAAGATAGGACGTGTCACAAGATAGCACACAAGCGACGAGATACAGATGTGCGAAAACATTCACAGCACTTGTGTATAGACAGACACCATTTTGTATGAAGAATAAGAGGCAATAGTGCACAATAACTATTTTGGTCATAAAAAAACATCAGTGGACAAGGTTTCATACAAATCTGAAAATGCAATCAAAAGTCGATTTGCAATAACGAAAGGAATTAAATACTTTGTTGAATCCAAATTAGCGCCTCATTTTTCTGTTTGTTTGTTGTTGTGCAGGTTTGGTTTCAAATATTTCGTTTGATATGTTTCACACTAGCGTGCCCAGCTCTTTGAGGAAGGTGGGGCAATAATATGGAAGTTTTGAAAAATACGTCATTTGTGGACACCCCCTGACCAAATGTAGAACAAATTTCTGAGGATGGTGGAGCAGTTGCCCCATGTTGCCCCACCCTGTGCACGCTAGTGTTGTTTCAATTGGGCCCAAAGGTGAAGCTTACATTTGTGATATTATTGTTCACAACGATAAAGCTTATTTTTCTGAGTACAATGACACTTTGTACGACCGAGAAGGATTTAAAATCGATTTTAAATCAATTTAAAAAAAATCACAGCTCGTTCTAAGTGGACCTTAGTTGATTCATCAAAAAAATGTTGTCCTGTCCTATTTTTTGCATTTAAATGAAAAAAAAATGATCAAAAATTGGTTTTAATCTTTTTTTTACCGTTGAACATAACAATTGACTCGGGGTATTAGGACCCTATTGTCTATATGGGTGAATTGATCATCGGTGTGGCTTCAGGTAGCTTCAGTGAACAACGATAGATACTCTGGGGTACGTTGTTATCGATCATCCAAGAATTCTAGAAAGTGATGACCTGATGATCTACCTGATCAACGCGAAACTATATGGGTATATCAACCATCGGTATCGCTTCAAGAAGCTTCAGTGGACCATGATAGACACTTTGCACCATGCTTGATTGTTATGGGTTTCCCAGGAACTCTCGGAAGTCAGGTAAATCATCAGGTCATAACTCCCGGGAGTTCCTGGAGGACCCATAATAATCCAACATGGCGAAGGGTATCCATCGTGGTTCACTAAAGCTATCTGAAGCTATACCGATGGTTAATTCACCCATATAGACCTCCGTTGATCAGGTAGCTATCTAGGCCATGACATCCGGGAGTTCTTGGACACCCAGATTTGAGGATGGCCCATTATCAGTGTTTTGTGGATGACCCCTTATATAAATATTTCGTTTAATTGTAAATAAAATTAAAAAAGAAAATCCCATTTTACGCCAAAACCCCGCAATAACGCTCCTTCGATTTGCGCTCAAACCCCGAAATAACGCTCCCCCGAGTTGCGCTCTTCTTCGGATGCGCCCCCTCCTCAAAAAGAGCGCACACTTGAAAGATTGGTCTAAGTTTGTTTTTCATGCTAAACACTGCAAATATGAAACTTACCGGAAGTTCCGGATTACCGAAACTGTTGCCCCCCGAATAAGCCCCTGGTGGATTGAAAAACCTTCTCCTCAAATCAAATGCAACCGGAAGCAACCCGCCGGTAAAATCGATTGCCGCAGTGCCCAGAACCCTCGCCAGAACTAGTTTTACAGATCGGAATCAAAAATTAGCCACCCTTACCTTTCATTTGCGGCCATAACATTTGAAATCGATTAATTTCCATTTTTTGAGCGATTTCCTTCAACGTTCGACATTTCCAAATGTTGATCCAGCAAACAAAACAGCGCGCTGCTGACAGACCGCGGATGAACTTTTCTTTTGTTCTACAAGGGGAATTGGGGGTAAAACGGTCAAATTGGCAAACATTGATGTTTTAAAATTTGGCCATTCTAGTGCGTTTGAAAGGTCAAATTTGATGTAACAATGCCTAATTTACTGTAAAAATGAATTACATCGCATCAAAGTAGCGATATTTACGAAAAAATAATTATTTTTTCATTAAACCGAATGACGAAATGATCATTTAACCCCAATGTACCCCCGAATCTTTTTTCGCGGTGTTCATTCGCTCGCGCCAACTCGCGATCTCCGGGCGGTGAACTTTTCGCCCAATTTTGTCGCCGGCACTTTTCAATGAGAAGATTAATATTTGTGAGAATAACAGTTTGTAAACTTTCAGACCACCTTATCTCGGAGACTCACGGAAACAGCTTGGAGTTGTGATTTGCTCATCAGGGACAACAGGCTTTCCCAAAGGAGTGTGCCTTAACCATGCTCAACTTATTGCAATTACTGCAACTTTGTTAGCGATCAAGTTTGAGTACATGTTGAACTTTAGTCCCATATACTGGTCATCTGGATTATTTACCATGCTAACGAGTCTACTTGTCTGTAGTACGAGGTTAGTCACAAGAAGTCCATTTGATGCAGATTTGTGCTTTGACCTGTTGGAAAAGTACCCGGTGGACTTTATATACACGCCACCTTCATACGCAAACATGCTGATTGTGCACCCTCGACTAAAGAGCGTAAATTGGACACACATAAAGGCGTGGGTCTTTGGAGGTAGTTTCTTGTCTCCTAAGGTTCGAGACGCCATTGCTGCTAAATTACCGAATGGAGTGACGATGAACTATTACGGAAATTCGGAAATTGGAGGATTTGCAGGCGACATCATGAAGCAGAAACCGCAATCAGTGGGAATATTGCAGACTAATATTAAAGCAAAAGTCGTTGATGATGATGGTGAAGTACTTAACAATGGTGAACAGGGCGAGCTGCTGGTGAAGTTCTGCGAAGACTTCTCCGGATATTACAATAACTCGAAAGCTAGTGCCGAAAGCGTAGACGCTGATGGTTGGTTCCGGACGGGAGATATTGCATACTTTGACGAGGAGGGATTCCTATTCTTGGTTGATCGTAAGAAGGATCTGCTTAAATATCGTAACTATCAGATTGCTCCAGCAGATTTGGAGGACCTTATCGGTAAGATCGATGGGGTCGCTCAGGTGTGTGTGGTTGGGCTGCCAGATGAAGATGAATCGTCCGATAAGGTTACAGCGGCTGTAGTTAAGGCCGACGGAAGTAACCTCACTGAGGAAAAATTGTTGGAATTTGTACACGGAACAGTGGCGGACTATAAAAAGCTGAGGGGAGGTGTTTACTTCGTGTCGGAAATTCCACTTACTTCAACTGGCAAACCACTGAGGAGGAAGCTGAGAAACGAATTAATAGAGCGATTGAAAATGTAATCACCAGTTGATTCGATATCGCAAGCACCAAATAAATTTTACACAAATATTAGTTTTAAAACGGTGGTTTTATTTGTTGCATTAAATTTTCTCTAATCTTTCTTCGCAGTGGTTTTCCAGCTGAAGAAAGAGGGATTTCCGGCACGAAGTGAACACCTCCCCTCAACTTTTTGTAGTCCGCCACTATACCATGCACGATTTCTAATACTTTTTCCTTAGTAAGGGTACTTTCACTAGTCTTAACAATTGCGGCCGTTGTCAAATCAGACACTCCATCTTCATCCAGTAATCCAACCACTGCAACGTCTTTAACTCCATCAATCTTTCCGATTAGTGCCTCCATTTCTGCCGGAGCAATCTGATAGTTTTGATACGTTAGTAAATCTTTTTTGCGGTCCACCAAAAACAGGAATCCTTCTTCGTCGAAATATGCAATATCTCCCGTTCTGAACCAGCCTTCAGCGTCAACGCATTCAACGCTGGCTTCTCGGTTGTTGTAATAACCGGAGAAGACTTCACTGAATTTTACCAACACCTCACCTTGCTCTCCATTACAAAGATCATTACCATTGTCGTCAACGATTTTAGCTTTGACATTCGCCATCAATGCCCCAACTGACAATGGTTTCTGCCTCGTAATGTCTGTGGCAAATCCTCCAATTTCAGTGTTGCCATATCCATTCATGGTTCTTCCATTCGGTAGAAGAGCAGCGATGGAGTCTCGAATCTTTGCTGGTAGGAAGCTTCCACTAAAGGCCCACAGTTTGATGCTTGAGAAATTGACAGTCTTCAGTCGAGGATGAATCAACAGTATATTTGCGTACGACGGTGGTGTGAAAATGTAGTCCACTGGAAACTTCTCCAGCAAATCAAAGCACAAATCGGCACTGAAAGGACTTCTTGTGATTAGCCTTGTGGTGCAATTCAGTAGCGACATGATCATAGTGTAAAATCCTGACACCCAAAACAAGTAACTGAAGTTCAGGTAATAATTGAACTTGACTGTTGCAAACATTCCTCCGGCGATTGAGATAAGTTGAGCGTGGGAGACGCACACTCCTTTAGGGAAGCCTGTTGTTCCAGACGAACATATCACTACTCCAAGTTGCTTCCGCGAGTCTCCGAGATAAGGCGGACTGAAATTTTATAATCGTTATCTTCTTTAAACAAACTTGAAAGAGCATACAACTTACGTGAACATCTGTTCGCGACCCGTTTCCTTCAGCAGTTCTTCAGCCTTGTTAACATTCTTCGATTCACACTCGAACACGTACACCAACGGTTTGTTTTTCACCACCAAATCAACCGCCCTCATTGTCAACTCGTAGTTACTCACATCACAAAACACCATCTTGGGCTGAGTTATCTTCATCATGTGAGCTAAATCATCCAGCCCAAACTCCGGAGACAACGAGTTGAAGGGCATCCCGTTGATGAGCAGTCCCAGAACCATCGGCACCAGATTCTCACTGTTGGCACAAGCCATCGAGACCATGTCACCTTGGACAAGTCCTAACGCCGTCAGATTCTGCGCTGCACGGATCGCCCGCAGCCGCATCTCACCGCAGGTCATCGACCTTCCCGTGTCAACGTCGATCTGGATCACCCTGTCCGGGTTGAGGCCCATCATGGCGAACAGCGTCTGGCCGAAGCTTGCTTCCGGGTTCAGGATCGGTGGTTGATGTGGACCACTCCATACTTTGGTTTCGCGGTCGTACGTTGAGCCCATATTTGAACTAGGTGAAACACTATTTATGAATGAATGGAAACAACAAGTTGATAACGCATTTATATTATGGCCAAAGATAAGTGGATCGTCTTTAGTGTTTTTAAAGCTTTTGAGTACTTTTGAAGTGTGTCAACGTGATGATTCTTAGTTTTTATTTGAACTGTAGATGCTAGGAGCTTGTTAAACTAAAAGTGTTTGGTTTGTAGTAATGATACTGCAAAGTACTAAACCAAAGTCCAAACTTTATGAGGAAACGGATACAATTTTAAGCTACTTCATAGTGACAAACTGTTGCTTTTGGTTTTGTGATATTTTTGAAAACCTATTTGTTTACGTTCTCCATATCACTCTCAAACACATAAATCATCGGTTTGATCTTCACCGATAACTCAACTACCTTCATGGTCAAGTCGTAGTTGTTTGCATCACACAAGACCAACTTGGGCTGGGTAATCACCATCATGTGAGCCACATCATCCAACTCAAACTCCGGAGACAACGAATTGAACTACCAGATTCTCACTGTTCGCCTTGGCATAAGCCATCGAGACCATGTCAGCTTGGCCAAGTCAAAACGCCATCAGATTCTGCGCGACACGGATTGCTCTCAAGCGCATCGAACCGCAGGTCATCGAAATCGAGCGTCTGGCCGAAGCTGGATTCCGGATGCAAGATCGGGCGTTGTTGTCGGGCACTCCATACTTTGGTTTCTCGATCGTACGTTGAGCCTATGTTTGAACTCTGTGAAGTACTGAATGAATGGAAGCAGCAGCTTGATTGCCGAATCATACATGCGTGTGATGTAGAGAGCCTATATGGAGAGGCGAAATGTCACTCTCAGGGTTCCAATCGAACTGTCAAATCGGGGTTCCAATCGAGCAACAAGATCATGCAAGAACAAGGTTGGAATCAATTTAAAATAGTTTTGGCAAAAAAACGAGACTTATAACAATCACAAGTATTGTAAAACTGTTGTTGATAATAATCTGGTACTTTTTGTAATGTTTGTGCTTGTTCGGTACAAGAAAAGTGCCAGCACCAAAAAAAAACTACAAGTTTTTCAACCTTAAATTTGAATGACTTTGAGTGTTTGAAATTTCTCCCAGAACATTTCATTTCCCTATGTAGGTCCCTAGTGTGATGCGGTGCGAATAGCACGAGATAACAGTTATCTCACGGAGGTATGAATGAAGTTAAATGGATAGCCATGCGTGTTCCACAGCTCCAAACGTGGTTTGAAGTGTCTCGACGTAAAAATGGTACTATCAGAGATAACGATTGAGATTTTTTTGAACCCTGTTGCCAACGTCCAACGGGCTTACTTGGGGTAACACCTGTTGCTTAAGTCGTTTAGCAAATCGCCGTGAATGTGTTATATTTTTCGCTCGTACGTGAAATAGGTAGATCAATTTAAAAGACTTCATTGTTTTCAAAGTTTGACTGTTGCAGATCAACTTATGAGTAGAGGGAGACGATTTTCGAGATTTTCAATTTCCCGAGAATCGAGAGTTGAAATTTTGGTCATTTCCCGGGAATTTGTTTTTTTTTTTTGAAAAATTATTGATTTGTGGACAAAAAATTTAAAGAATTATAATAAATTTATAACATTTCCATAAATTTGATTTCAGGTTAAAGAAAGTTACTCTAACAACAACATGAATTTGATATCAACAAGTCACAGTTATTTAACACAGTATAAGTTTTATATCAAAACACCAATTACGCTGGGGAATACTTTCTACTTTTTGAAAGAACTTTCCAAATCTGCTAGTACAATTTCAATACTCAAGGATCTGCACGGCGTGGCTGCAACAAAATATTATAAACCTAGATACCCCATCGGAGATTTATACGTAAAAGTTGTGTTTTACCGGCCTGAATCAGGATTAGCGTGGTTCACGTTTCTATGAAAAAGACAAAAGTTGTTATTTTGTCTTGCATCAACCGGAATTTCGTTCTTTTATGTCCCCAGAAGCACTCCTGAAAATTTGAGCCCATTTGGTAAGGTCTAGGAGCTCCAGTTTTAATTTGAAATTTATATGGGATTTTGATTTATTTTCCATGGAAACTATCTTTTTACATTGTATTAGGATTTTTTTATAAATCGATGAAATGACTTGATTCTTATAGTAGGAGATAGGTTTTGAACTGGGAACAACTTTGTAGAACATACCAACATGCTAGGAAGTGACCCTTTAAAGATACAGATACTTTTAGATGGTGGCTGGCCCCTTCAAAAGCCATTATCTAAAAGTATCTGTATCTTTAAAGGGTCACTTCCTAGCATGTTGGTATGTTCTACAAAGTTGTTCCCCAGTTCAAAACCTATCTCCTACTATAAGAATCAAGTCATTTCATCGATTTATAAAAAAAAATCCTAATACAATGTAAAAAAGATAGTTTCCCATGGAAAATAAATCAAAATCCCATATAAATTTTAAATTAAAACTGGAGCTCCTAGACCTTACCAAATGGGCTCAAATTTTCAGGAGTGCTTCTGGGGACATAAAAGAACGAAATTCCGGTTGATGCAAGACAAAATAACAACTTTTGTCTTTTTCATAGAAACGTGAACCACGCTAATCAGGATCTATAAATGGGTAATTCTCTACCAACTCACACGAAATCGGGAAAAGTTGCCCCGACCCCTCTTCGATTTGCGTGAAACTTTGTCCTAAGGGGTAACTTTTGTCCCTGATGACGAATCCGAGGTCCGTTTTGATATCTCGTGACGGAGGGGCGGTACGACCCCTTCCATTTTTGAACATGCGAAAAAAGAGGTGTTTTTCAATAATTTGCAGCCTGAAACGGTGATGAGATAGAAATTTGGTGTCAAAGGGACTTTTATGTAAAATTAGACGCCCGATTTGATGGCGTACTCAGAATTCCGAAAAACGTATTTTCATCGAAAAAACACTAAAAAGTTTTAAAATTCTCCCATTTTCCGTTACTCGACTGTAAAATTTTGGAACATGTCATTTTATGGGAAATTTAATGTTCTTTTCGAATTTACATTGTTCCAGAAGGGTCATTTTTTCATTTAGAACAAAATTTTTCAGTTTAAAATTTCGTGTTTTTCTAACTTTGCAGGGTTATTTTTTAGAGTGTAACAATGTTCTACAAAGTTGTAGAGCAGACAATTACAAAAATTTTGATATATAGACATAAGGGGTTTGCTTATAAACATCACAAGTTATCGCGATTTTACGAAAAAAAGTTTTGAAAAAGTTACTTTTTGCGTTTCTCTTTGTTTCGTCGTCCGTGTCTGTCGCGGGTGACCATGAACGGCCATGATCCATCTCCATCGACCAACTTTTTCAAAACTTTTTTTCGTAAAATCGCGATAACTCGTGATGTTTATAAGCAAACCCCTTATGTCTATATATCAAAATTTTTGTAATTGTCTGCTCTACAACTTTGTTGAACATTGTTACACTCTAAAAAATAACCCTGCAAAGTTAGAAAAAACACGAAATTTTAAAATGAAAAATTTTGTTCTAAATGAAAAAATGACCTTTCTGGGACAATGTAGATTCGAAAAGTACATTAAATTTCCCATAAAATGACATGTTCCAAAATTTTTTACAGTCGAGTAACGGAAAATGGGAGAATTTTTAAAACTTTTTTAGTGTTTTTTTCGATGAAAAATACGTTTTTTCGGAATTCTGAGTACGCCATCAAATCGGGCGTCTAATTTTACATAAAAGTCCGTTTGACACCAAATTTCTATCTCATCACCGTTTCAGGCTGCAAATTATTGAAAAACACCTCTTTTTCGCATGTTCAAAATGGAAGGGTCGTACCGCCCCTCCGTCACGAGATATCAAAAAACGGACCTCGGATTCGTGATCAGGGACAAAAGTTACCCCTTAGGACAAAGTTTCACGCAAATCGAAGAGGGGTCGGGGCAACTGCTGTGTGAGTTGGCGGAGAATTACCCAAATACGAAAATATTCTATCGGTGCGTTTAAAATTTTAAGGTTTTTGATTTTTGGTACGGTTTTTTAAATGATCTGGCCTTATAGGTGGATCGATCTTTAAAAAATATTTTATGTTACAAATTTGTTGAGAAATCTCTCACCTTTGAAACGCTTTTTAGGGATTGGAAATCCGTTTTGATTGTCGAAAGATATTCCACTTTAAAGACATCCTTCTTTTATGCGAACTTCGTTTGAGAACCTCTGGGACCATGTTTGTCACTCAAAAGTCAGCCAAAATATGGTTGTCTTTAAAGTGGAATATCTTTTGACAGTCAGAACGGATTTACAAACCATAAAAAACGTTTTAAAGGTGAGAAATTTCTCTACAAATTTGTTAAAAAAAATATTTTTTAAAGATCGATCCACCTATAAGGCAAGATCAATTAAAAGTTTGTACCAAAATCAAAAACCTTACAATTTTGAAAAACGCAATTTTCACCGAAAGAATATTTTTGTATTTATAGATTCTGATTCAGATTCAGATCTGATGATTTGCACAGATTTTTTGTTTCGATTCTAAACTCTCATTGGTCGTAGTAGACATCAATTTGTTATTAGTTTTCGAATATTTATATGATCGGGATTTTTGCTATATGACAAAGAAGGATCCTAAGCAATATCTGAAGTATTTTTTTATTCAGCATTCAGATTTTTTTGGGTGTCCAGTAGGGTGCCCAGAAACAGTGACCCCCTGCTCCACAAGCGGACAACGATTTTTTTTGGTTATTTTAAGCATCTGTGCAAATTTTGAGCAAAATTGGTTGAGATTAACCTATTGATACCCGACCCTAAAGTTGGTGAAAAAAAAAATCATGCGAAAATGACTTTTTCAAATCGCTAATAACTTTTCAGGGTCGAGTTTTACAGCTTTAGTGTGTTCTACAAAGTTGTAGAGCATTAAATTTTAAATGAGAATCTCACTTTTGGAAATATTTTGATGCAAGAAGCGCACCGTGCAGACCAAACCGTAAGAAAATTGAATTTTCCATACATTGAGTCTTTTTTTCCATACAAGCTTCACCTTTGAGTATCACTGGGTAAATGTTGACCGATTTTGCTTATATTTGGCCCAGAGTCCTAAAATAGCTCAAGGAACAATATTCAGCTTGTGTGCGAGGTTTTGAGAAAAAGTCTCATATTCTGGGCACCCTAGTGTCCAGTCACAATCCGTGGTTTCTCAACTCAAAACATTTGAAAGTGTTATTTTTCGTTCTCAACAACGCTTTAGCAGTGAAGAAATATTTACAGTTTCCTGAAAATTATATTTATTACCAGAGTTGAATTGAAAATTACTTGCCTCCATATTTGGAAAAAAAACATTGAAGAAGATAAAACTATTTATTTTAACTTACTTAGTATTATTCCCGGGAAATAAAAGCTCAACATTGACCAATTTCTGGACAATTTGTCCCGGGATCTCCTGCACGTCACCCTCTACTCTTGAGCTATTCTCAAGGTTTTCGTATTTATTCGAGATCTTAATTTTTGTATTTTTAATGAAACTTTGTCCTCTCATTCCTTTTTTTTTAATTTTGCGGGCTGTTCATTTTAATGGGCATGCAAATATTCGAAAGATACTGGAGATATGTTTTTTTTTTCAATTCAATTCAATTAGTTTTTATTAGTAAATAATCAATTCACAATTTCGTAATTCTTATAACCTAATAGAGTTTTGGAGTACCTTTCAACTATGATTTGTACTATAGTTCATTTTGATGTAATTGGATATTCTAACAATGGATTTGCCAACAGAAGGAAAAATTATTTTAAAAAACCTTCTAAATTTGCTAAGGAAAAGGATAGAGATAGAAAAGCTTAAAACTAGATCACAGTTTGATTTGTCTTTTGACGTCGAAAACTTCGCTGCACAAGGCAGCTTATCCGTTGTAGATATACTTCATCATAAGCTCACTCAGAGCTTGGAATTGTTCTGCCTTGTTCCGGCAGGCACGAAAGCGCGTGAGCATCTCTCCAGCAAGAGCGAAAAACTCGGGAAGCGTGAAGAGATCATCTCCGGTAACGTCTGCTTGTCCCGGTGAAGTACCGCTCCCAGAAGCGGCTACTCTAGCGTAAGAACCTCCCCAACCGGGAGGGAACGCTGGGTTGGTCGATGGAACCGCTCCGCCGCCAGCTGCTGCAGCGTTCGTGCTCGAAGTCTTTGGAGGTTGGCGGGACGCTGGCGCTTTCTTCTTCTTGTCCTGCTGCTCGAGGTACTTTTTCCGCGCGGCACAGCCACGGAAATTTGCCGTGTGGTTTCCACCACAGTTCGCGCACTTGACGCGCGCTTTGTGCTGCTGGGCGTTTTCCCCCAGCTGGTCTTTCCGCGGAAGATTGCACCTTTCGGTGAAGTGGGTCTCACCGCACTTTACGCACCGGGGTGGAAGATTGCAATTTCTGGAACCGTGTCCGAATTTCTGACAGCGGTGGCATTGGGCTGCGTCGGCCGGATTCTTCGTATAGAATCGCCACGTCACAAAGAAGCCGTCCAGTGCTTTGATCCGCCGTAGGTCCTGGATTTTGACGGACCCGCGATCGAAGTACAGGAGGTACAAGGTGTACGTACCTGTCACCGTAGTCGATTTTGAGAGCACCTTTATCTCTCGAGGCTTTACCTTGACGCCCGTCAGGTGTTCTTCCAGGTCGGAGATCGGGCGGTCCGGATATCCCTGAAGGACGATCTTCACTGGGACCTTCTCTGCAGGGTCAAATGTAAAGAATTTGAAGTTTCGCAACTTCAACTTCTTCACCACCAAGTCGAAATGCAGCTTCTTGTGGGTAATCACTTGCACAGAAGTTTTGCTGATTTTGAGACAATATTGGAGTCCCTCAAGCAACTCGTCAATATCGTCCGCCAACGTATCCAAAACAAAAATTGGAGGTGGTCGTCGTTCCTTCGGAGAGTTACACTTTTTCTGCTTTCCTTGCTTGCGCGCAAGTTCATCATCGTCATCGTCGTCGCTAGCACTGCTGCTGTCACTGGCGGTGTTGTTTTCTTCTCCACTCAGCATCTCAAATTCGTTGCTGGTGGGAACGTTGGAAGTGGTTGTTGTCGTAGTGCTGGTGGACTGCTGCTGCTGCTGCTGCTGGTCGGAAGTGCTTCCGGATGCCCGGGTCGATTGTTTCGTCCGTACTGGGGACTCACGTGGACGGTATGACACGTGTAAAAAAGAAGGATCGGTGACGTCACCGGGCACGCTCCCGTGCGCGATGGCGGTCGATGCGGCGTTGGTGTGTTTACCTTTCTGCACTCTGCCGGTAGATGAACTTCGCGGGTTTTTCGAGGCCGCACTCGAATTGCCACGGCCACGGCCGGCCCTTGGCATGCTGGAGCAGCAAACTCGCGGGTAAACACTGTTAATTACGGCGAAAAAATCGAAAAGTTTGAGGAGCTCCGAACAGTTGACTGTTGCTGGCTGGTGTTGCCAGTCCCGATATATATTTTTTTTTTTTTTTTAAATAAAAAAAAACGCATTAATTAAGAAGATAAAACTATTTATTTTAACTTACTTAGTATTATTCCCGGGAAATAAGAAGTTCAACATTGACCAATTTCTGGACAATTTGTCCCGGGATCTCCTGCACGTCACCCTCTACTCTTGAGCTATTCTCAAGGTTTTCGTATTTATTCGAGATCTTAATTTTTGTATTTTTAATGAAACTTTGTCCTCTCATTCCTTTTTTTTTAATTTTGCGGGCTGTTCATTTTAATGGGCATGCAAATATTCGAAATATACTGGAGATATGTTTTTTTTAAATAAAAAAAACGCATTAATTGGTAATCACACAAAAGGTGAAAAATCAATTTTGTAAAATTTTAAATTATTTGACATTTTTTTGGATAAAGTGCTCAATTTTCAAGGATTTTTATTCTTCTGCAATTTACTTATACAAAATAATTAGGAATGGAGGATCTTTTTTAACTTTAGGGTGAAGTGGTTATGACTACAGCCTTTCATCTAAAAAATCCACAGTAGTTCCTTTATTTTTATTTTTTGTCTTTTAGAGAATTCATTGAATAATTTTTTTATATTTTTAATATAATATAAAATTTTAATAAAAATTCAACAAATTTGAAAAAAAATCCTTCATACCTTCAAAACAATGTGGGGTCTGACCTAACTTAGACAACTACAAACTATATTCATTAAATATTCACTGTCATCACCAAGTCACCGCTTGACCAATCCAAAGCGCTCCATCCTGGCTACTAGCGCCGCGGGAAAAGTTACACTTTGCACGCAGTCAATTATCGTTTTTATCGAACGAGCACGTGTCATCCCGTCGCGCTGTAAACGACCTAAGGCTGCGGGAAAAAGTGCATCGCATTCTGAATCAGTTCACCAAAATAGACTAGATTTTTTTAGTTGGTGTACAACTAACTTCACTTTTTATAAACCCGCAAAAGTCAAACGGGATGCGGTTGCACAGTGTGATAGAAAAAGAATTTGAGACACTTTTCCTAATATTTGATTTGATAATTTAAGAAAAAATGTTACAGTTATAGAATAATTCGGAAATACCTTTAGAATGTTTGAATGTTCACGAAAGTTGAATGTTTTTAAAGTAATTTTTAATTCAAAATTTAAGTCAAAGTTTAAATAAATATTTACATGTCAAAAAAGGCCCAAACAGCAAACATGGCCTGCGGATCACCGCACAGTTTGCCTTTTGGTGGCGTCATTCATTGCCCCCACTTTTTTGTACTCTTTTTTTCAACCATTTTCCGCATTCCGCCTGTGGCACGGGCAGTTAGTGCAGCAATTTTTGGTGTGAGAGGCTGGTAAAAATAGCCAGTTTGGTTTACTTGCGTGTGCTGATGGGCTAGTTGAGCGCGAAATAAAAATAGCGACTAAAAGAGGAGGAGGGGGGGTCAACGAAGCGGGGGCGATGCGCCCTTCGAACTTATCTTGACACTGGCCTCCGGGGTGGAGTGACCATTTCAGTTGGATTGAGGTTAGGAGAGGTATTGATTTTCTTTCTTTAAACGTTGACAACATGATGTATTCCAAGAACTTGATTTTTTGGTTAAAAAATATAAATTAAATAAAATTATTTGTCCAAAAGATTTGGTCGATATCAATGCAAAGTATTTTTGTTTATTATATTTACAATAAAATTTTGAAAATTCGTAAAGCATGGTGACATTTTTTTTTGATTTATTAAGAGGACTGTTTACGAGAAAAAAGACGATTGAATACAATCTGTCGAGTTTAAAAATTGATATAAGCCGCATAGAAATTTTTTAATGTGTGACGTCCAGTTTCACCTTAAAACTTATAAGTTATCTAAAATATTTAGAAATATGGTAACAACTTAGTAATCACTCAAACTTGGCATTATTTTAATTTTGAAGTTCATCGATTTCTTATTTTTGAGATAGTATTATTGTGGTAACACCCGGGTGGGGTAGGGGTGCCTTTGAGTCAAAGTTGCTTTGCAAATCCTCAGAAAACTTTAACTTATCTGTTACTTAGTCATTTTCAGTGTTGTAGAAATATCATACTTTCAGTTCTCAGCAACTACAATCATCATTCTCGAAATTTCATCTCCCAACTTTCACTGCCCTTAATTCAGTTGTAAGATTCTCAGTACCTAGAAATATCGGTCTCTATCTCTATGTTTACATAATTTCTTTTGACATTCTTTTTTTCTCTTTCGTTCTCACATTCGCAACCGTGTCAGCGAAAGTAGTGTAAAAAAATGACTGTTTCGGTCACCACATGAAGAGCTCAGACATTGAATAACAGTTCGATTTGATCCGAGTTTTCAGACAAAACTAAACACGAAAATAAAACGATAGTTTTGTATTTTTTTGAGTTTAGGATGGCGCAAAATCGGATACCGGGTTATTATTTTTTGAAAATATGATGATTTTTGGAAAGCCTGACCAAGGCTGAAATTTGTGTTTTAGCCCGTTTAAATTGAAAGGCATTTACACTTTCCTCTCACTTTCCCCTAGACTGCATCCAAAGGATTGTTGTCACCACACAGCACTGCACTAGCAAAAAAGAGAGAAATTGAGAGTGGAAGAAAGAGAAGGCGTATGGTTTGGTGTCGAGCGGCTCCTTGAGTGCTGAGTTTAGTTTCGTTCGTTTCAACTTCATGTGCGTTCACTGACGGTTGCTTCGGAATGACGATCATGACAGGCGCTTTGTGTCAGCATTCATATTTCGTTGTTGATGATGAATGCTGACTGAAAACCCTTTCAAATTTCGTTCAATCATTGTCAGTTACCGTTCTCCTTTCTTGTTTTGACAGGAGAAGGACTGTAAAAAACCATGCGGGTTTTTTTTAACATTTAATTTTGTTCAAAAATCATAAAATATTTATCGTATTTGGGTTAAAATGTAGCTAGAAACAATTTATTTAATTCTTAAAGCAGTGACTCAAAATTTTATTTTTGATTTCAGTTTAACTAAAAACATAGTTGAAAAATATTTTTTCAGTGTTATAAAGAGATACAGCCAAAAATGCTTACTCAAACACTATCAAAAAGCTCACACACTAGTTCCCAACGTGGTTGAATGCAGTTTTATTTTTATTTTTTATTTTTAGCTTGGCCTCTATACTCTTGGCCGAGATGTGAAACAGTGTGCGATAAAAATGACCCTTTTGTTGAAATGTCCAACTGCAGCAGCGACAACTGGACCATGGAAAGTGTAAGGTAATGCACACACACCCACACATGGTAGCCATTGTGAAAATGGGGGTGAATTGCATATTGTTTGCTGTGTGCACTTTGTATTCGCACTTTTTTGGGGTGGGTTGGAGAACGAATGGCTGTGAAAGGTCATAATTTTATTGCGTTTTGTGTGTGTGTGTGTGTTGACTTTTCTGCTTGTTTTTCTTTTTGTTCTGGTTAAAATTGTGGTGGATTTTGGCTTTGTTTGGATGTTGTAAATGGTGAAATCATTTACAGAGGGAATCGGGTGGAAAATTTTGTTCATTTCGTATTTGCTGAGTTATGATTTATTGACCAGAAAATTGTTTTGGAACTCGATAATTTCACTTATTTATTGTCAAAAGATATTCGGTAAATAAACCTACCAAAAATCGTCAAACAAGATTTAATCAATCATTACAAATTTTCTACATTTAAAAAAATCTTTAAATTCAGGAGTTTGATTGTATGTTTTTATTAATTCAAATTTTTTGTCAATAGATCAAATTCAGAACAAAGCATTTCCATTGTAATTACATTATACCATCAAATCTTGTTACAAAACTTCACCCCTTATCAGCAAGTCTCCAAGCGAAAACTATTCCTCCAAGCCATTTAGACTGGCTTGCAACGTAGTTATGAGCTTCGGGCAAAATTATCTTCGCAAACAGATTCGTAGAGGCCCCTCACGGGAAGCCCAACCAGGCTTAGAAACCGCGAAAGGAATGGCACTGCGTTGATAAAATAGTCCTCCGAGAGGTACATTCTCTTAAAATTCGAAAAGTGGGCTCTTGTGAAGAATTTCAGCAACAGCAACTCCCCCTTTCGCCCTCACTGTGGAGGGGTAGAAAATATGTTTCTATGCTAAGCTTTCGGGCGCGTCTCTAAATTGCTCGAAGGGAACTCAAATTCCTTCGTTTTCAGCAACAAAGGAAGTTGGGTAAGCTGTTCTTTGGGGTGATTTTGATTATTTAATTATTTATACTTTTTTTGAAAAGTAATTTGCAAAAGTCCAACATGGAAAAAGTAGAGTTAGAGTTAGAGTTAGAGTTAGAGTTAGAGTTAGAGTTAGAGTTAGAGTAAGAGTTAGAGTTAGAGTTAGAGTTAGAGTTAGAGTTAGAGTTAGAGTTAGAGTTAGAGTTAGAGTTAGAGTTAGAGTTAGAGTTAGAGTTAGAGTTAGAGTTAGAGTTAGAGTTAGAGTTAGAGTTAGAGTTAGAGTTAGAGTTAGAGTTAGAGTTAGAGTTAGAGTTAGAGTTAGAGTTAGAGTTAGAGTTAGAGTTAGAGTTAGAGTTAGAGTTAGAGTTAGAGTTAGAGTTAGAGTTAGAGTTAGAGTTAGAGTTAGAGTTAGAGTTAGAGCCAGAGTTAGAGTTAGAGTTAGAGTTAGAGTTAGAGTTAGAGTTAGAGTTAGAGTTAGAGTTAGAGTTAGAGTTAGAGTTAGAGTTAGAGTTAGAGTTAGAGTTAGAGTTAGAGTTAGAGTTAGAGTTAGAGTTAGAGTTAGAGTTAGAGTTAGAGTTAGAGTTAGAGTTAGAGTTAGAGTTAGAGTTAGAGTTAGAGTTAGAGTTAGAGTTAGAGTTAGAGTTAGAGTTAGAGTTAGAGTTAGAGTTAAAGTTAGAGTTAAAGTTAGAGTTAGAGTTAGAGTTGGAGTTGGAGTTGGAGTTGGAGTTGGAGTTGGAGTTGGAGTTGGAGTTGGAGTTGAAGTTGGAGTTGGAGTTGGAGTTGGAGTTGGAGTTGGAGTTGGAGTTGGAGTTGGAGTTGGAGTTGGAGTTGGAGTTGGAGTTGGAGTTGGAGTTGGAGTTGGAGTTGGAGTTGGAGTTGGAGCTGAGTTGATTAGAGTAGGGTAGAATAAAGCACAGAAAGGTATAATAAAGCAGCATCATCCTACGGTACCTCCCTCCCACAAAAACAGCAGTTTTAGTCCACGGCGAAAATGAGAAAATTATGACAAATTTTCGCAAAAGCAGCACACAAATTGCCTCGGGCGCTTTTCCGAAAATATTTCGCTGGAGAAAATTTTCGCACAAAAATGTTGCCTCTGCTGGAGTGGCTTGAGCTGGTGGTGACTCAATCCTTTCCATCACAGTCAGCGGCAGCTCCTCCTTCCACCACACCACGTGGAACAAACCACAGCTACATTGTGTGAGGCCGTGTGTGCACTGATATCTGGAGAAGTTCACAAAGCTCAGGAATCAGCGAGGGAGCCGTGCAAGTTACGAAGGCGGAAGAGGCAGATGCTGTTGCTGTCAGAGGGAGGATTGAAGGAGGGAAAACATCTGGTTGAGAAATTTGCAAACGGGCCAGAATTTTAGCGAAACCAAACTAAATGTTTCACATGAGGAAGTGCAAATGTTGCCAACAAAGGAAAAATGTTGATTTGTGTTGTTTTTACAATCATAAAATTGCAGAAAATGTATTTTGTTTTTTTTTTTAACATTTTCATAATTAACAAAGTAGTATCCAATTTTGAAGAAAAAATATTGATTAAAATATCGATTACAAAAACTACAAATATTTAAAAATTATAAAACTTAACTTAAAAATATTTTATTCATGAACTGATAGTTAAGACTGAACATCTCAGCGATTAATTCTCCAAAAATCTATGCCAACCCTGCAGTATACCAAGAGATCGTGACAATGATGATGTAACTCATAACTATAAAGTATCAAAAGAGTGAACCAAGAGGTAACCAAAAATTTCAAACCTCCTTGGCTGCTCTGTGTGATTGTGACTACTTTTGAATGTAGTTTGAGACAAAACCGACACCAAACTGCACAAATAGCAGCTGCGCCCATCCTTAATTTGAGGAAACATGCAAATAAAAGAAAGAAAAAAGTTTTTCTTTGTGGTTGTTATGTATGTATGAGTGCCAATGTCATATTTGTAATGAGTTGCAGCAGAAGTTTTTGGAAACAAAAGATTTTCACCCCCGTTTTAAAAGTTCACGTGCGAAGTGACTTGTTACAATTAGTACTTTATAGTTAAAAGAAAAAAAACTAACCAAAGAACCATTTATCGTTAACAGCTGAGTTGCCACAAAGTACATCGCAAAACGGGGTTTATTGCTGGCACTGCCATTCAATGCACCAAAAATGTCCAACACACAAACTCAATTTCGGGTTCGGTACTTGGAATGACGCACACACATTCGTAGTTCAATTACCGGGAAACTCCATTTTCCAGGTCGTTCGGGTCAGCGGCGACATTCGACGACGTTGTGGAGGACGGTTTCTCAGCATGGCAATACAATTGCCATAAATTACGACATCTAATAAGGGTCCGTCCAGCGCGTGGAATCCGGGCAACGTTGGTTGGTGGGAATGGATTTCTTGGCCCTTTGCGAACACACACAATTTCGTTCCTTGTGACCACAGCGACCAGTTAAATGGAACTTTTTACTTTGAGGAAAATCTAGGATTTTCCGCCGGGGCTGTACATTTTCTTGTAAATGCTGGAATCTGAGCTTACTCATAAGTCGCCGCTTAGGAAGTGGAAAATATTAAAATGTTGGAAGAAAAATAAAATAAAGTTTATATTTTAACCAAAACTAAACTATCTCACTTCCATTTGAAGATGGGAATTATTCGTTGTGGCTCTACACAGTTAAAAAAGCATAGCAATTTTACATCGGCAAATGTTGATACACTTTTTGTATAAAAATATAAGTGTTTTCGTGAAAAATATTTTTGCAAAATTGATTCATCTTAAATTCAAATTGAAATATTGATTCATCCTAAATTAAAAAAAAAAAATTTAGCCTATTTGAAATTGTCTCATCTCTTTGAAAAACATGTTTTTAGATTTATTTTCCGACTTGAATTTCTAAAAGGTGAAATAACAATGTAAGTCTCTATGAGAAAATTTCACATTGGTTTAATTTCTTGAAATTGAAAATCGAAATAAT
Organism: Culex quinquefasciatus; assembly: GCF_015732765.1. Classification (NCBI taxonomy): domain Eukaryota; kingdom Metazoa; phylum Arthropoda; class Insecta; order Diptera; family Culicidae; genus Culex; species Culex quinquefasciatus. Next base: position 124,859,830 of record NC_051862.1, read on the forward strand.
AGTTTCCAAGACATCGTCGATAGAAAATTTAAAAAAATATTAAAATATTGCAGCACTTTAAAAAGAAGAAAATTCTCATATGTTTGGCTGGTAAAAATCCATCCAGACTGTGACGTCACGCAAGGTTTTTTTATGATTGCATGAAATTAATTCGAAATGTATACAATTAAATTAGATCCTCTTTTATAAAATTGTTTGCTTACTATTATTTAGAAGTATCACATTTATTTGATAGTCACATTTTTTCAGCTGGAACTTCAATATTTTGCAAATTCTTTTTCGATAAAAATAAATGCTTTGAAAGCAAGGTGTTCATAAGAAAACTGCTTTAAATGGTTTGAACTTTTAAGATACAAAGCTGTGAAAAACAGTTCTCAAGATTTTTCAAAGCTTGAATGTTATACCAGGTCTTCTAATTTTTAAAAGATCAAAAACTGTTTTTTTATATTGCAATGTTAATTCTGAAAAAATGAATAATTAGACAACTTATTTTTTTTTCATTTTAAAACTGGCAAAACTATCAAAATTATGAGAATTTAAAGAAATAAAAAATATAAAAAATCCCATCGAAAACAAAGGGGTCTGGCAAAATGTGACGTACTTTTTGAAGGGGGGTTCAACCTTGCGTGACAAAGTGTGACATAGAGGGGAGGGGGGTTATTTTTTGCCGATTTTGCATGACATACTTTATTACAAACATATCTTATTGGAAAATAAATACGTAAAATTACTTTAAAACTGATAAAAAAATCAAAACAAAAATGTCCATGCTAAAAATAGTGATATTATGAAAATTTACTATTTATCATCTAAGTAATTAATTATCAAAAAATCCGAGAGATTTTTTTAAGTTTTTAATGTGCTTTACCGAGCCTTTCCTTAGCTTGTCACACTTGCCCCACCTCCTCCTACACCAACAACAGAGAATTGCTTGCTTTTTTTATTTGAGCTATCTATTACTTTGTTCTGATAAGCCGATAATAAAAATGACCGAAAAAGGGGTTTTTTTCTGTACTATTTAAATTTTACATTTAAAAATGATTTTTTTTCCTCAAAAAATCATAATTTGGCCTACTTAAATAAAAACGTCCGTCACGCACGTCATAGCTCAAAAGTTGTTACTTTTGGTCCATTAAAACACATCATAAATGAAATGAAATTAGAGACGGTAAAGTTGGTCAAAATCGAGTTTATTCATATTAAAAAGTGAAATAAAAAAGGGGATTTTGTCGGGTCCCCATTTTATTCTTAAAAGCCCTAATCAAGTTCTAATCATAACCTACAACTTTGCAGAAGATACCAAATCGGTTAGAAAATCTTTTCTCCAGTTACTGTTTTATTACGATTTCATTAAACTTTTATATGGACATTGGACAGCTCCAAAATTCAAATGGAGACTTGATTTACTTAAAACTGATTCACAAGGTTTCATCAAAATAACGATTTGAAAACATTTTCTTATGGAATGAAAATTGGACACTTCAAATAAAACACACACGCGGACAATGTAGTATTTATGTGAGCTTTTCAGATGAATCCTAATAATTTTCATAACAGATTTTAGCAATGTATTCATAATCCTAACAAGTTTTCAGCATAACAAAACTTTCCTTTGAGCGCACGCTTTATTCCCAACCAAAGTTTTTTTTTTCTCTTCTCCCGGAAACTCTTCTGGAAGAAAAACACATCTCCGTTTTCCACCGACCGCAAAACTTTTTAGCCACCAGAGATGGCCAATGGCCAGCAATGGCGGCAGTTGGGGGTGAGCCAACATTCCACTACAATCACACTCTTACGATATTGCCATAACCACTCACACATACACAGCGGCTCTTACAGAGAAAGCTGTTCCGAGGCTGTCTTCATTTCCTTCGTCATAATCTTAACGATACTCTTGCCGGTATTTTCTCGTTTATGGCCGAGTGGTACTTTCCGTTCTCACAGAAGGTATGCAGTATGCAATTTTCTTTTTTTTAAGTTTCAAGCAATGTTTACTTTGTGAAAATGTTATGATTAAAATATGTTTTATCAAATAAGGATTTTTTTTTGCAAATGAATGCCACACTGATCCAACAAAAGTAAGAAAAGTTTCACATCGTTTAGCTTCCTGAACCCACACCGCACTCTCCCTACTCAGTGCTCAGTAATTCGTTAGTAGCAGGAAGGAAGCCGGACGATGAAGAGTGAAGCAAAAAAAAAAGCTGTACCACTGTAAGCTGATTTCTCGGTTGACGGTCGGGTTTTTAATGCTATTTGACGATTATTAGAATTATAAAAACCTTCACGAAATGATTGGATGAGATTTGTTGTGACACTTTACGGTTAATGCTGGACCTTCCTCGAAGTGTTCGCTTTTGGCAACGGGGTGCTTTTTTTGGAAGGTGTACCTTTTAAGGAATTTATGTCTGGTTAAGTGAGCTGCGTAAAGAGTACTCATGTCAAAGCTTTATGAAATGTCATGTAAGTCATGATTTTTTCGGGGTTACATATAAGTTACTAAAAATATCAAGTTTTCAATTTTCAGTTTTTATGAGATATTTGAACTAAAGATAACGATAATGATATTTGAAATAAAATTATCAAGTACTCTTTTATACACATAGTCAAACAGTTTCCATTTATCTATAAACGGACTCTAGTTAGAATATCTAATAAAATAAATAAAATTACTTAATCAAACTTTCTTTGGACTCTCCAACACAACATGTCGTTTTTCCCAATTTGCAATTTTTATTCTGGCAGCCAATCGGACTCACAAATTAATATGCAAAAGTAAAATAATCTGTAAACTGAACTGTCACGTCGAACCCTTCCAAAATTAAAGAATGAAAGGAAAACTAATAAATCATCGCAAAATACTGAAGTGGCTGTTGTCATTTAAATAATAATTCGAAAATGAATGCTTTTCAAACTAATAGCTGCCGTGACATTTATAAATTTCAGCCTCTTTTGTCCGCAACCCGTCAAAGTGAACTTCCGAAATGGTCCCGGCCCCATGTAAAGCCCCTCAAACCCAACCACAAATTGCCCCAACCAAGAGGGAGAACAATCCGGTCTCGTTCAACTCGTCGAAAAAAAAAACAATCACTTTAATAGAGCTGTAATTCATCCACTCGACCTGTCAGCGGCAGAAATTGAAACGTACTCGAAGCGTATCCGCACATGAAATCGAGAGTCAGGAACTGTGACAGGAATGACGCGAATGGTGGTCCTCCTGGGTAGACTGCGGCAAACTCCGGGAAAAAAACAATCGCTGCTGCACCACCAACATTTGCGATCTTTTGTGTATTTTTGGCAACCGCCCACCCCGTACGGGGGATGAAATATGTCTGCAAGTGACCTGCAGGCTCGCACCTCCGAAATCCGCGGACGATAATGGACCACCTATCTCGGAGCTTACTGGCGTGGAAGTCGATAAAAAAGGTGTTGGTTGTTGGAATCTGAGATCGGGTGCAAAAAAGTGTTGCGTTGAATTCCGGCGGATTCTGTAGCAAAAAGTCAATGCTGAAATTTGCATGAATTTTAAGTAAAAATATTGCGTTGAAAAAAAAAACAAGGAAGATCAAAAGTGAGTGAGTGATTGAGTGCTAGAGAGTGAGTGACTGGCTGAGTTAAAGAACCTTCTCTAGGCTGAGTGAGTGTGTAGTGTGTGTGTGATTGCTTGATTGAGTGTTTGAGTGACTGAATAATTGCCAGAAGCATGAAAGTCAAAATATATCTGTATTTTGAAAGAATTCAAGGTAAAAAGATTGTGTTGATCAAAACAGTAGAGCAAAAAGCGAGTGAGCGATTGAGTGAGTAAGTGAGAGATTAAATGAGTTAGTTGATGAGTGAATCAGAACGTGAGTGAATGAGTGACTGCGTAAATGAGCCACGGTGCGGACGAGTTTGTATGTTATTGAGTGAGTAAGTGAGTGAATGAGTGAATGATTGACATAAGCTCGACAGCCTCAATAATGTTTAAATAATTCACATTTAAAAAGCTATGTTGAACAAATCAATAAGGGCAAAAGTGCAAGCGCGTGAAAGACTAAGTTAGTGGAGTTCTTTTTCTGATGAAAAAAAAAAAAAACAAATTAGAGCAGATAAGTGCAGTGCTTCTGGGGACGCGCAGTCCTGTTTTTTCGCGATAATGTTCGTCTCTTTTGTGTCGCTGTTTGTGTGCATGGGGTGATTGGTCATAATAATTGAATAATGCCTTCATAAGTGCAAAGCTTCTTGGGACGCACAGTCCGGATTTTTCGTGATAATTTTCGTCGTAAATGATCGTTAAAATTTATTCCAACTTTCAGTTTTAGTAATCACTCATCAAACTATCGATTATATGAAGAGTAAAGCGTCATTTATTTAATATTTTTGAAATTTGCTCGCGTTATCTAAATTGTAAAAACAGTAAAATTATACTGATTAGTCCAGCCCATAGCACTACTGCTCGGCTGGCACGCGTACGATAAATATAAACCATTTTAAATAATCAATTATCTATCTTTCCGCAGCCGGCTGCCTAAGATTTAAAAAATGTCAACCGATAAACAAAATGCTCATGGTCACATCACTGCCACTCGTGAATCCTGACCTCATACCCATCTACTAACCCCCTCAAAACTCATGTGATACTTTGTCGGAGAAGCAGTCGATTGGGCGGTCTCTATCACTCAAGTATCGGACTAACATTCCCATCCACTTCCCGTGACTCTACCACTGGTCGTGGTCGGCGCCGGTATTGATCAGCATGATAGGGGCCTTTGAGAAGTTGCGAAGCGAGGAAAGATAGCACCCACTCATCTTCCACGGCTCGTGGATGTAACTTCTGGAGGTCCTGGTCAATAACGGAGTAGCAACTGCGGGTGGGCACCTATGCTTAGTTAGTTAGTTGTCTTTATTAACGAGCCTTTCAGCCATAGACGCTGGTTCGGCTCGGTATATGCTTATGCTTATGCTTATGCTAAAAAAAAAACAAATTTGAGCAAAAGTGAGTGAGTGAGTGATTGAGTGAATAAGTGATCGTGTGAGTAACTGATCGAGTGACTGATTAAGTGAGTCAAAGAGTGAGCAATAGAGGAGAAAAGCAACTCGCGACAAAATTTTGAGGCTAGGAATTTTGACAGGCATGATTTTCATAAAGTATTCGCCTCATTTTCTCTCCCACAGAAAACTAGAGACAATGTAGCTGTCAAACTAGGCCAAAATGTTAAAGTCACTCACAAAATAAACTTTGAGTGATTTGGGTTCATTTCTGACGTCACGATTTTCTTTTCTATTGGATAAGTGATTGAGTTTAGATTGAGTGGTTGAATGAGAAAATGTGTGAGTGATCCTAGTAGCATTTTAGGTTTTAAGTAGGCCATGAAACCCTTTTTAGGCCGTATGAGGGTTTTCAGAGCCATGATAAAACCTATAAGTTTAAAAATGTTACTAGAACGAGTAAGTGATTGAGTGAATAAGTGATCGAGTGAGTAAGTGATTGAGCTAGCGATCGAGTGAGTTAGACAGTGAGTGAATGCTTAAGGATGCACAGCAACGAAGGAAGTTGTTGTCTTCTTATTCCGAAATTGTCAAACTTACGGACCCTATCCTGCAACAACGGGATTGTAAAATTAGTCAAACTTTGTTGTAAATTACTTTGTGGACAGTACTTTAGGGGATGAAAAAAAAAATATTTCGATAGTACCCGTAGTTTTGAAGATACTTAAATGTCTGTAACAAAAATCTGGGTGTAAAAAATCTGGTTGATGTGCACCGTTAAGTATACCAAGGATTGAGCGATTGGGTAAGTGATTGAGTTTGGCTTGAGTGGTTGAATTAGAATTTGAATAAGTAAGTGAGTGATTTAGTGAATGAGTGAGTGAGTAAATGAGCGAGTTGGTAATTGATTGAGTGATTAATTGAGTGATTGAATTGTTGAGTAATAAGAGAGTGAGTAAGTGAATATGTAAAAGAGTGAGTGTGTGATTGAGGGAGTGAAAGATTTATTTTCTTTGGTTTTTTTGTATGATTTGTTTACTTATTGTTTATTATGTTTTCGATTTTGATTAGCAGACACATTTATCAATTGTGATTTCTCATGGTGATTCATAGTTACAACAATCGTCCAAAGAGTCATTCTTGTGCAAAATTAGCTAAACTTTTCGGAAAAATTATTTCATAGGCACACCACTGAGTTTTAGGGGTTAAAAAATCGAAAAAGTGGTAAATAATGGCCAATCATCACTTTTTCAAAAAACTTTTTTGTAAAATTCTGATAACTCTTGAAAAAAACATACAAACCCCTTATGTTTGTATAACACAATTTTTGTTTTTGTCTGTTCTACAACTTTGTGGAACATTGTTACTCTAAAAAATAACCCTGCAAAGTTACAAAACATCAAATTTTAAAATGAAATTTTTTTGTTCTAAATGAAAAAAAAATACCCTTCTGGGTTATTTCAGACACTAAAATTAAATTAAATTTCCCATAAAATGACATGAAAAACGAGTCTCAGTAAAAATCCAGAGAAATGAAAGGGGTCGTATCGCCCCACCGTAACGAAATATCGAAAAATTTACCTCGGATTCGTGATCAAGGACCAAAATTTCCCCTTAGAGCAAAGTTTCACGAAAATCGATTAGGGGTCGGGACAGCTGCTGTGTGAGTTGGCACTTTTGTAAACAAAAAATCAATTTTTACTTAAACATTTAAAATTCAGCGTCAGTCCCAAAAAACTGCTGAAAATAGTGTACAAATTGGAAAAAATCCACCGAAATTGTAATATCTATGAAATAAAAACAAGCTCATACTTTCAATTAAAACCTCAAGACATACTTCTTCGAATCACGTCCCAGAAATAGACCCCCGAATATTTGCCCTTTTCCGGCCGTGTCGCTCCACTTACCTCGAAAAAAAAGAGAACAGTTTAAACTGACGAGTCCCAACGGTCATGACAGGGTACGCACCGCAAGCATCCTTGACGGTGACAAGAGAAGTTGAAATGGGAGGAAAAAAATCATCGAGACTTTATTCTAAAAACCAACCAAAGGAAAGGATAATGATGCCATTTTCCATTTTCCCCCGTCATCTTCTTCCTCCAAGGAGGTCTCTAATTTCCCATTCACAGCACGACATCGGTGGCCGTTGACGCGGGTTTCCTGCCGGGGTTCGCTGTGATTTTGGTCAAATAGCAACAGTTTAAAGATTGTTTCTGCTGGAAGTGGCTGTCGTCGACTACCATCCGGTTCGGTGGCACGTGCTTTGAGTTTTTGAGGCGAGCATGACTGAAATTCTTTGACGGATGGAATAAAGTACCGGAAGACCGGGCCGGATTTGGTGTCAAAAGCAGGCTTTATTCTATTGAGGCTGAAGAGATGTCCGGCAATTCTACGTGTTTAAGATTTGTTCAAGTCAGAGAACTATTAAGTCACGGCAAAAGTCACGATTCTCACAATTAAAGATCATTTCGTTCACAACTGTTTCAATCGAGACAAAAACCAAACCAAATCTGTGTATCTTGTCCAGCAGACGTTTTTTTTGTATCTCGAAGAGAGGTTTTGTGGTAATGGCCAATACGTGCTGGCCCGTTCATGTTCTGTCGAGACTATTTGTTTCGGTTGTTGCTGAAATGTCCATTTTCTAGCTCCGGCACGGAATAGGACTATCAACAGCCTATCGGAAGGTCCAGTTGTGTGAGAGCTTGACCAGTCCATGCAGGCATGTCCGAAATGGCCAACACGACATCTGGTTCGCATGTTTTCGATGATTTTGTGGCCAGGACGATTTGGAATGGGTACTTGGTAGAATGTTGGAAAGCGTTAAATGTTGGGTTATTTGTATGGATTAAAGTTTCAAACAAATTTTGGTTTGAGAATAATAAAAAATGTTAGTACTGTACCTCGATCAAAACACAATTAAATATTTTTAAACTTTTATTTTTTTAAATGCCTCAAAAATAATAAAAAATGGGCATTACGGATACACTCTGTATCGATTTATTGGGTAAAAATAAGTGTATCGCAAAAAAAAACATGTTTGAATAGATCAACAAAAATTTGTTTAAATAAAAACTTCATTGCGAATGCATATTGTCCCGTTCAAATTCCAATTTCAAACATCTCCCCCTAAACACGACCCGCTTATCATGAACAGACACAAACATGATTAATCGCTGCATTGACAGGCTCCTTTCGAGACGGATGAGACGAGACGGGCGGAGACAATGAATTATCCACACCATAACAACAGCCTCTGCTAGGTATCGCACGCAAAATAGCAACACTGTTTCAATTAAATCGGAATGTGTGAGTGTGTCAAACCCCTTGCACCAGATGGCCTGATGCTGACAAGAAAAATTTATGACATCGGAATGATAACATCGAATGTCGACCGATGCGTTTTCTGTTTGTGTGTTTGTGGGTGGGGTGTGAAATTGAACAAGTATGACATGTATCGGGTGTGTGTTTGTGGGTGTGGAAATTTGGTTCAATGTCGGTAGCGTTAGGCTTGTTCGGTGGCTTTATCGGTTAGTGGGGCCAATTAGGACGATTGCTTGGGCGATTTAATTATGACGGGAATGGGATTAAACTTGGTCTTACGGTACCATTAGGGCTAGCTTTATAAGAGGTATTTTTGCTTTCAAATGAGACAATTTCAATGAAATTGCTTTAAATTGATGATTAAAAGATCTATTTCATGATGTACAAAAAAGTGTGTTCGGAAACCATTTTCTTCGACTTTAAAAAGTTTTACACTTGGGTGCACAGCAACCAAGAAAGTTGTTGACTTCTTATTCAAAAATTGAAAAACTTACGGACCCAATCCTGCAAAAATCTGACTGTGAAAAAAAAAGTCAAACTTGGTTGCAAACATTCTATTGATAGCTTCTGTTGTTTTGAAGATACTCAAATTGAGGAAATTTTGTCAAGAAATGTCCTTGAATATTCAGAACTTTAGTATGGTCAACATTTTTTGGGCCAGAGAAAATTTCACGGATTTCGCTGTGCACGTGAAATCTCAAAAATTCACAAGCTTAACCCTCTACCGCCCAATTTTTTTTTCATTTCTTTTATTTTTCCCGTGTTCAGGAGGTAGTTTCGACCAACTTTTGTTCTACGAAAAACTTCTCTCCTCTTGTTTTATATTCTTCTTGTTGCATTTTTAGTATTTTAATTCGAACTTATCATGTTTAGTTTATGTTAGTTTCTGATAGTATTTGGCTTACTTTACCATCTTCTATCATTACCTTTTGCCTATCTAGTATTTTCACGTTTTTCCAACCAATTTTTAAATTTTTTGCTTGCTTTTCACATTTTCTATAAAAAAAAAACACTGGCAAAGTCACATTAAACAAGTCTGGAAGTATGACTTGTTTTATGTGACTTTATAATTTTCTAAAATTTTAAGAATTCTTATTTCCAATGCTTTTGAAAGACCGAAATTGGTTGAAAATTTGATTTAGGGCCAATTTTTAGATTGAAGCCCGTCTAAAGGCGGAGTTGGGTTGTAGAGGGCTATACCATTACAAAAAATAGGCAGTTGAGGAATTTTCTACGAAATCGGCCGATTTCGACCATTTGTATTTTTTTTTTTATTTGGCTGAAACATTGACCCTATGACCAAAGAAGCTATTTTGTGTCATTGGTTCACCCATACAAGTCTCCATACAATTTTGGAAGCTGTTCATACAAAAACGGTAGGTAACTTACAGATTTTCGAATATTTACGTACCGTAAAACGGGGTGACTTTGATAGGTTAGACTTTGATTTTTCCGCAAAATGAAGAGTACAATTAAAATACGTAAGGAATGGTTTAGAAACATACTGACCGTGGTAGAGAAGTGTTCAAAGTACCTCAAAAAGAAATTTTCTTAAAATTTTGAAATGTTTAAAAAGTTAGTTAACTATAGTTAAGAAAATGTTGATGAAAGTCATTATTTTAAACTTCTCAAAGTGTCATGATTTTCTCAATGAACATGATTTTGAATCGGAAAACGGAATGCATTTTCGGATTCTTTGGACAATTTTACATTGGGAAAAGGTTAAATAAGTTTGTAAATAATAAATAATATGTGTTTATGAAACACAATTAAAAAATATATCCAAATATATAGGCAATTTCAGTTGAACAAATTTCATGTAAAATGTGAATACTTGTGATTCGTGCTTCGAATTCAGTATAAAATGCAATATAAATCGATAATTTCATAAACAAAACCAGTTTTAACAAATTTCAGGCAAAATTCCGACTTTTTAACAATTTTACCTTAAATTTATGTGTATTTTGTTAAAAAGCTTATAAACTTAGATAACTAAATATAACCTTGATTTTTTTTTCTTCAAACCTATATTAGCTACTTTAGTGATGGTACATTTAACGTACAAATATAGTTTGAATATCTTAAATATGATTTTAACAAGAAAAACTATGACTATCAATGTCACCCCGGAATTAAAAGTAAGAATTTTTAACTATTGAAAAAACTATTTTTCCAAAATAGTGCATGGACTTTGTGTGGCCTATCCCAGTACATGTTTTAAAAATAAAAATCTTGAAAAAAACCTTACCTGTTGGAAAATATTCTAAAAACAAATTGAAATCCTATCAAAGTCACCCCGGTTTTCGGTACCATTTTTTATGGAGAGCTGCCAAAACAAATCGTGCAAATGGCCACGATTAGAGGGTGACGAGCGGGAATTCCCGGGAAATCGACCATTTCTGGATCTCTCGATTCCCGGGAAATTCGGTCGAGACTCCCGGGAAATTTTAAGCTTATAAATATCGAAGCAAAATTTTATAAACTAATCAGAAAAAGATTTGAAATATTTAAATTGTTTAGAATATTGAATGTTCAATGTTCAATGCTCAAATCGAATAAACAAATGTTGATAAAAATGAATATTATGAAAAAGGCAGTTTATTCTGCGTTTGGGAAAATTGGCCCAAACTTGATTCTTCAATCGTTTTATTTAGTTTAATTTTTATATCAACATAAATGTGTCAAGCAATCAAGTTCAAACCGTCATTCTTATGTAAAATTGTCTGCTCTTTACGATAAAAATATTTTCAGATTTTTAAAATCTTAACTTACATTTGGAAATGGCCAGAAATGTCTTTATAGCGGAATTGGGGTTAAATGGACCCTAGATGATTTTTGCGGTACAAGTTAGTGAGAGAAGCCAAAATTTACATTAAAAAATGTATCAGTTAGACCCAAGAAATAAATGTTTTATTTTTAAATATTTTTTTTTTAAATTATTTCTAAAAGGGAAAAGCTTTTTCAAGTTAAGTTCAATTTCCATATGTTCTCTCAAGCATAGTAATCCTCATAATCTAGTTTTCTTGTGAACATTTGGGTTTACCTGATAACTGTAAATATTTCTTCTTCAATTCTAACAAAACCAGTTCAATTCGTTGTTTTGAGTCGTTTTATATTGCAAAATTCCTTATACTAGGAAACTATATATTAGCTATATTAGTTATTTTATTTCAGATTAAGAAAAAATATCAAATGTTTTTATAAAGTTCCTCAATTTAATAAGGCTTTTTTAATTAACGTTTCATAGAATTAGTATGAATTAATTGTAACTAAATTCATTGAACAGAAACAAATTTATTACTCTTCATTTTAAATTTTTGGCACTACACAGTCAAAAGCACTCCCGGGTCCCGGGAATTCCCGGGAAATGGCGAAACTCAACTCTCGGTTCCCGGGAAATTGAAAATCTCGAGAATCGTCACCCTCTAGCTACGATGATCTTTACAGCCAAATCAAAAACAAAAAAAAAATTTCTGATGATTTGCTCTTTCTTAAGAGAATTGCTCCTAACGAAATTCACCTAAAGAATGTTCTATGCAATCCAAGTGAAATTTTCCCCAGGGATCAATCTAATTGATCTTTCCAAGCAATGGCCCCAAAAACTTATCCTGCCATTCAGACTACACTCAACCGATACGGTGATGTGCCGAACTCCTAACATCAGACGACGATGCGTGTTCATATTTCACTCTAGCCCGTCATCATCATGCCATCAGTATACAGACCCAGAGCAGAGAAGTCTACGGCCTAAAGCTTAGTGCCATCGATACCAAAGTTCGGCTGTTCGTTTGTGCAGGCACTTTGCTTCTGGTTAGGGTAGGTAAATCAATTATTGACCATTTGTAGAATGAGCTGCTTCATTTTTGAACTTATTTTCCGAGCAAAGGTTAACCTAATTAAGAGTTTCCTATAACTCGTTCTGGCAGTTTCTGTTAGAGATATTAAATATCAGCAATTGTTTTGGGAAGAATATGATGATGAAAATCTTAAAAGAGTGATTCTCATATGCGATGATCTTCCCATCCCTGCTCAACAATCACCCACAAAGAGCACTTGGGAGGCTTAAATTCCATCACCAAATAATACCACAGTCACTCACTCATGCTCACATACACACATTTCTTCAGCACTCTTTCTCCCTTTCTCACACGTGGCTCTTTTTGCCTCTCACTCACTCACTCACACACACACACACACACACACACACACACACACACACACACACACACATGCGCTTCATAAACTTTATCTCTCTCGTCTCATCAATTGTTCACAATCCCCAATTAATTAGCAATGTTTTGCGCAATCCTTTCAATTAAGTTCAGATTAGAGTCCGTAATAAATTGCTTTGGCCCTTTGCCACCAGCAGGAACAGGAGAGACTGGAGACGGAACATATCGTCGTCGGTATCAGGTTATATCTGTCTGTGGCAAGGACGACGACCAGGACCAGCTCACCAGAATTGTTCCCAAGTGTATGTGTGAGGGTGTGTGCGTTTTTGAAGAGACTCTTGGTGTATGTGTCATTTGGTTGGCACCACAAATCACTATCGTAGCAGATCGTGTTGGCAGATGATGTGCACATCCTTCCTTACATACATTTCAGGGGTGGAGAACACAGATCGACAACAAACGGCAAAGAATGGGCAAACTTTTGGGGAGGACGATGTCATCTGTCTCTCTTTCCTTGTGGGTAGAGGGTAATCATGCTGGATTGACATTTCCATTACGACCTTTGCTCGGAGCTCCAAAGCATCATGGTTTTGGTTTGCTGGTGTCATTTGTTATTGGTTTCGTTTTACATAAGTGTAAGAGGAGAGAGTAGTCCTACGTCAAGAAACATGTGGCGAATTGTCGTGGTAACTTAGGTTCGTCTCTTACAAGTATTGAAGTCACCGGCATTAAATAAATCATAGATCATAAATCATAAATCATAAATCATAAATCATAAATCATAAATCATAAATCATAAATCATAAATCATAAATCATAAATCATAAATCATAAATCATAAATCATAAATCATAAATCATAAATCATAAATCATAAATCATAAATCATAAATCATAAATCATAAATCATAAATCATAAATCATAAATCATAAATCATAAATCATAAATCATAAATCATAAATCATAAATCATAAATCATAAATCATAAATCATAAATCATAAATCATAAATCATAAATCATAAATGATAAATCATAAATCATAAATCATAAATCATAAATCATAAATCATAAATCATAAATCATAAATCATAAATCATAAATCATAAATCATAAATCATAAATCATAAATCATAAATCATAAATCATAAATCATAAATCATAAATCATAAATCATAAATCATAAATCATAAATCATAAATCATAAATCATAAATTATAAATCATAAATCATAAATCATAAATCATAAATCATAAATCATAAATCATAAATCATAAATCATAAATCATAAATCATAAATCATAAATCATAAATCATAAATCATAAATCATAAATCATAAATCATAAATCATAAATCATAAATCATAAATCATAAATCATAAATCATAAATCATAAATCATAAATCATAAATCATAAATCATAAATCATAAATCATAAATCATAAATCATAAATCATAAATCATAAATCATAAATCATAAATCATAAATCATAAATCATAAATCATAAATCATAAATCATAAATCATAAATCATAAATCATAAATCATAAATCATAAATCATAAATCATAAATCATAAATCATAAATCATAAATCATAAATCATAAATCATAAATCATAAATCATAAATCATAAATCATAAAGCAACTGATTTGTTTCATATTCGATTTTTTTCAAGGAATGTGATATTACGATGAAATGAACTACAAAATAACATTTTCATTCACTTTTATTATCAATAATTTATCGTTTCTCTGTTCCTCCACAATATTGTTATACTTTTCATCAGTTTTACCCCGTCACGAAATTCAACTATACTTTTGATTGGAATATTATGTTTTTGTTTTTTTTTTGGTTTATACTTTATCAATGCTTTGCAATACTAATACCTCGTTGCTCGTAAATGTAGTGATTATTTGTATTATTTTAAAGTACTTATTGTCATGTTTTGAATTCTCTGCTGCTGCTGCATCTTTTGCCACATTCGCGCACAGTCACACACGCTCAGTGTGACAGAACTCAATTCAATGCTGATATTTTGCTCTACCTTTCTGTACAGTTTTTTGTAACATTTTATAAATTCATTTTACTTTCACTCTGTCATATTTGTTAGCTTGAGAAAAAATAAATTAAATTGTCATTGTGCTGTGGTAATATTGATATTGTTTTAAAGAGTATTTTGTTATATTTCAATAAAAATATAATACAGATTTGCTAACGTTGTGAGTTTATATTTTTGAGTTGTCACTTTTTTATATATTTTTTCATAAAAAATCTACCATTTTCCTCACTACAATGCTACATTGATGTTTTCGATTATCACTGAAACAATTCGGAGCAACTTTATTGACTTTTTTCGCAACAAAATCGGAATATTTTTTGGCAAACTTATGAAACGATTTTTTTTTCTTTTAGAGAGGAAGCATTTTATATTTACACATGTTTATTATTTTAACTATACATTTCACGGGCTTTTAACCGTTACTGAGTTAGCGCCATTTTTCCCGTAAGTGATATTTTTTCTGTAATTTTTATTTCTGACTGTTGACTGTCGACTAGTGCTTGCTGCAATAGAGTGTTATAAGTTTTAGTTTTTTTTACAAATATATTAGATACATGAGCTGAGATGGTCGACGAAATAAAACAGGATTAAATTTCAACTAAAAGTTTAAGTAAAAATGTGAAATGGATCTAATTTCGCATGCAAACAAGCAGTTTTCATGAGCTTTTCACGGTTGCATTTCCATTCATTCATTTTCCACCATGAGTGCGCAAAACCAAAAACAGAAAAGTTTTTCCCAACAATGCATTTTACACCGCAACTTTTGCAGTATCATCCCACATATGTGTTACTCGAAAACTGGAGTTGTTCTGTGGAAGTAGGGGAATTGAGCTGATTTTGAATCGTTTTTAAACCCTTACGGTTCAATTTGAACCCAAAAAATGGTACTGTTCCCCTAAGAAGAGTAATTGCAAAAAAAAAGCATTCAAATACAGTTGTCTAGAGCAATAAATTGCAAACAATAAATTTTGTTTGAATTTAAACATGCTCTGAAGAGGACTTCTTTTGGGAATCATGAGCAAAACATTGTCTCACATCCTGGAAATAGTTTCCCTTAAACTTTTTCATATTCACAGTGAGTTGGAAATAGTTTTTTTTACCGACCCTCAACTGGTAACCAGAACTCATGAGAAAGAGAAACATGGAAAATATGTTACTGAATGGATGACGAAAAAGTTTGTCAGAAAAATTTTATTTGCCTTCCTTTGAATGAATTTACAGAAAAGAGATTTTTTTTCTTGAAACTCAAACTTCCTTTTTTCAAATATTTTTCAGACTAGTTTTCATCTAAAAGAATAACTTTTCTGCAAAAAATATCCCATTTCCTTCAGTGAAAGTGAAAAACTGTGTCAGATTTTAGCCCACAAAACGCACTCCCTCTCACCCCACTTTTCCGACACGGGATAACATTGTCCAAAGTTGTCCCATTTTCCTTGCTGGATGATAATAGACCATTATTATTTCGACACCTCACCCCCTCCTCCTCCCCTTCTGGGCGTACGTGCATGTATGTGTGAAAAGCCTTGTTTTGTGAGCAAACTTTTGCAGCTGCAATAGCTCGACGAAGCCTTATTTCCATGGGGGCTTGGTTTTCCAGCACCCCCCCACAGGGAAGAGAGCAAGCAGAAGATAATTAATAGACAAAGTTTGGGACGCAAACAACCGAAAAGTGCAGTTTTATAAGCAATTACGATAAATTCAATTGTGGGCTGGAGCGAGAGCGTTTCGTTTATGGTGATGGTTTAGGGTGATTGGGGAATTTTTTTGTCTTTAAGGCAAAGTTAAACATATTTTGAAAGAATTTTTAATGGGTTATTACAGGGTCAGTTTTCAAACTGAAACACCTGATTCCAAGACAAAAATGCATTATTTAGGCAAATATTGCTACATTTACTCCAGTCATGAAAACTTCATGCAAGGATGCAGGTCACAGCGATTGCAGGGTCAAAGGTTGTGACTTTGGAGGAAGCTGGAACCTCGATCAGGCACCTTCTAAGGGAAAAGGTGTTCCCTCGAGAAGGGCAGAGAAAATTGTTTGCCTATCGATGACAATCAATTAGATAGTTTGGGGCGAAAACTTTTCGAGCTTTCATGAACTCTTCAAGAGTTTGAATGTTTTTGTTAAGTTTGTGTAAAGTAAAGTGATTTTGAAATATTTTGAGAAACTACTTCCATATTGAATCTTTAACTTTCCCGTCAACCATTCTTTAAAACACTTCACAAGTTTCAGGGCAAAAAACATTCAGTTAAGACCCTTTCCCATTTGATGGATTATTTATGTCCTTTCCGTCAATATCAACAACTCGAACATGGTAAGGCGGGGTTTCCAGTTGTCAAAAATAGTTAGCACGTAATGCGGATTTCATTTGGAGCATTTCAGAAAAGTGAAAATTTATACATTTTACGGGAAAATTGCGCCAATTTTTTTCTGTGTTTAGCATGCCATACAGGTTCGAGAAATGTTTTTAGCTGATTATTTTTTAAACAATATTCTCTAGCTTAAAAAGCGTTTTTTGATTCAATTCAGCATGCTAAACAGCTCTATAAAGATAATTCTCCGCAAACTCACACGAAATCAGATAAAATTGCCCCAGCCCCTCTTCGATTTTCGTGAAACTTTGCTCTAAGGAGTAATTTTGGTCACGAATCCGAAGTTTTTGACATCTCGTGACATTACCCTTCTGGGTTATTTCAGATTCGAAAAGAACATGAAATTTCCAATAAAATTACATGTCTCACGATTTTTGATAGTTAAGTAACGAGAAATGGCAGCGATTTTAAAACTAAATTTCAATGGTAACAGAAATATTCCGATTTAAAAAAAGAAAATTTCCAAAGACTTTTGACACGAAAACATTAACACCGCCTTTGAAGAAAATGGCAACCCTGGCAATCCGGACAAGATTCGTCCAGCCACAGTCGAGAAAATCAAAGCGATGACCTATACATGTTAGGGTACCAAAATTTGCGTATTTTGATTACGCAACTTTTGGTACCTTAACATGTAAAGGTCATCGCTGAAATATTTAAGTTGTCGCAGTTTTAGTGAAAAAAGTTGATTTTTTGCCGATTTCGTCATTGTCCTGTTTTTGCGCGTGGCGCGTCGAAAAACTGAGTTTTTTATTTTCAAAAAATCATATCTCGGAAACGTACGGTTCGACATCGCCAATTATGAATATTTTAAAAATATTTTCAGACATAAGCTCTTTGGTCCAGACACGGTCAAAACGCAATTTTAAGTTTTCATACGACTTTTTCAAATGTTTAGCTAAATTTTTGAAACTTCTTACTATTTTTCTCAAATAGCCAAACTAATCACCTTTCTTTTGCGTCTAAGACAGCTAAAATCGGATGAAATGGCGCGGCGATATGATTTTTTGAAAAAAGTGGTTTTTGCGAAAAATTACGAAAATTTCCATTTTTAGAACCACCCTAGCACGATGTAGATTACCCTAATGGCCAAACAAAAAAAAATACGGGTCTAATTATTTTGGCCAAGGAACCCCCAGAAAAATTTTGAGTCCGATTGGAGACTTTTTTTCGGTGTTGGCTCTTTTCAAATGGAATTGCTGAATACAATCCGCTTTTCATGTTTGCTATCTTAACAGCTGGAAAACTTGCCTTACCTTACCTAATCAATATGCCTTGAAGAAAATATCAGTTCGATAAATATCACAACAAAGTCAAATCGCGTCAAACAATTGTTCAATATGGTTTGTAAAAGTTATCTGATAAAATGTAAAAAATACACCAAAATTATCAGTTTAACAACACGGTTACAGTGTTATTTTTTTTGTTTGTCGATAGAGTAGTCCTATCAAAAATTTAATGTTAAAAAATGGATTTTCGCAAAAAGAAGATTTAAAAAATAGTTCCTGCAGAACGGCTGGACCAATTCTAGCTCGCCGTGTCGCAAAAGACAGGTGACATTGGTTTTCTAATGAAAAATACAAAGACAAAATAAAAATATAGCTGAATACGCTTACAGATCGAATGAAAACATTACTTGCTGATTTGATGTTCTTGTGATGAATGAATAGAAATATTTTTCAAGTGTTCCGCGGTTAATTAAGTAGTTTTCTATTCTGAAACATTCCATTTATAGCATTCAAGTCTGTTCATTTCAGGACAGTGTTGTCAAATTCTTTTTGTGAATGGGAAGGCGACTTTTGTTGATGAATAGCTTCGGTAAATTTATTGGACCAATTGAATTATTTAAAAATAATAAAAAAAACTATTTAACGTTCCTCTCGAGTAGATTTTTTGAACTTTTATATTTTTATTTTTTTTTTATTTTGAACAATATGATTTTTGTACAACTTCTAATGCATTATTCAAGTTTTATTGATTCCAATGAAGTCATTGCTTTTTTTTCCAAATTTGTATCGTGCTTGTTTGTCTCAAAAATCGACTGAAGATATTTTTTATTTTTTTCAAAAAAAAAGATCTATCGATTTGAATCAATTAAAATATATTCTTTTAATTCCATTGTGAAACTACTTTTATTTCCTACCATTAATGAATTACCAAAACGGCATAACGGAAACGGTCCCGAAAAATACCTTTCAGCATCCATTTGAGTGTTGAAATGTTCAACTTTTGAGCTTTTTAAAAAGTTTAACTTTCAGCTACAAGTTTTCTAAAGATGATACTGTTTTGGAGTTTGACATTTATGTTGATTCCCAGCTTGAATGTTATAGCTGGGAAACAAATGATTCACTTGAACAATCCAATTCAAATAGTGATCCTGAAATTAAAAAAAAATAATTGTATTCAACTCGTTGCAAAAATTTTGTCCACCTCGGTTCGACTAGTGATGAAAAACCTTTTTTTTGCATCTTGTTGCTTGAATTTCTATTTTGTTTTTTTTTTTTTTGTATACTGTTAAGTCGGTTGAGCTGAAGTCGGGACTTTTTGACAACCCCGAGTCGATATCAGCAAATTCTGAGAAGCTGGAGTCCCTTTTCAGCTTCGTTTTTGAAGTTTCAGCAATCATAGTTTCAAAAATTTGGCAAGGAATTAAACCAAAAAATTAAAATAGAAAAGTCATGGAAAAGATGGTGAAATGTTTTTTTTATTTTGATAGAATTAAGGAGACCAATAAAAAAATATCCCAACTTTTCAAAAAAATCGGTTTAAGTTATATAAATTATCTGATCAAATTATTTATTTAAAGCTGCTTCCCTTTTAAATTAATCATAATTCATCGACCACCTCGTAACCACAGCAAGTTTTTTAATTCTTCTGAAATCATTTGAGCGATTTGCCCGTCCGTTGAAATATCATGTCTGGTTCTGCTAGTCTCATACCGATAGCAAATTACAATTGGTTTTTATTATCACCTAGCTCAATATATGTTACCCCCATAGATGCTCATGTTTATTTATACCAGTGAGTGTTGTTTGTTTACTTACGATTATATTTACACAACTTTTTTTTTGCTTAATTTGTATCAACTATCCCAACGATTCTGTTTTCCTCCCTCCAAGCCCAATACAGTTTCACTTCCTATACACGCTGATGTTTGCTGATGTTGGTATATTTTATTTTAATTCTCTTTTTTTATATGCATAAATTTGCGGAAGACATCTATTATTATTATAATGATTATTTTTGTGTACTGCCTGTTTCGCTTTTGATATAGGTTTTTGTTTTCTGTTTGTTTTTGTCCTCTGCACCAGTGACCATATTGGGTTCTGTCCTTCCACGGGCTCTGCCTTTTTTAATGTGCCCTCGCGGGTGTGTCATAAAAAAGTGAGGCTCTCATTTCCCGCCTGTTTTTTTTTTAAATACTGTTCTGCTTGGGCTTGGCGTAATTATTGTTTATGGGCTAGCTAATTTGCGTTTATGTCATGCTTTTTTTTCTTTTAAATGTGTACATATTTTGTTTCATTTGATGAGTTTTTTTAGATACTTTTTTTTATTGCAACTGGAGGATGACAAATTGCATTACGTTCGGATGAAAAAGTTTTTTTGTGGAACAATTTGTGAGTAACAAAAGTTTACTAAACAAATTTCATTTATTAATTCAACACAGAGATATTTAAATAAACAAATGATTTTTTTGCTTATTGAAATTCCAACCAGAACGTGAAAAATGCAACCAAATTTGTTTGGTCCAATGAACATGTAATCTACAGGAACCCCCTTCCCCCCCTCATTGAACTTGACGAATGCAACCCCCTGTCCCCTTCACATCCTGTGTAATCTGTGCCAATTTGGGTGACATCTGGCCCGACATACACGCACACTCTCTCGACGTGACATGTCACTTGAAAGCGCACAATCGACATCGAAATTTGTCCCTTTCTCGACAGCAGTAGCAACAGTGACACGTGGTTTTATTGTGTGTTATTGCTGCCTCTGGGTGATTCTCACTCACACACAGTCGACAGATGGGCGGGAAATGCCAATCAAAATGATCGAACATAATTATGCACTGGCTGCCACGTGCGAGTGTGTGTGTGATGGGAAATGTCACATTTATTCGAACATGTCAATTTTGTGCTGAAGGGATGTGTAATACGGAAATTTTGCAACACTTTCGAAATCACTTTTTGGTTGCGGAAAGCGTGAACTAAGTTTGTTGATGGCAGCAAAATGGAGTTTGATCAACAGTTAAGTAACAATTAATTGGATTGAAATGATTATATTTGCGTATCTCAATAAACGTGCACAATGCAATCGAATCATGAGAAAATCATGTTTTTTCTATTTTCTTTGTTTTACGTCAAGCTCGAGTCAAGCGATCCAATTTTAGTTGAATTAGAAAAGTTGAATGCCCATTTCATAACAAAAAAAAGCATATATATTTTAAATATTTCATCAGCGCCACTAACCTCCATCTTGGATTTATAATTTCTAAATTGCTCAGCGAAAGCTGAGAAAATTTCCTTTTGTCGATCAGACAGTTGGTTGTTGTGATACAGTCTATTAAGTCTGGTACACATTTTATTTAACCCGTGTTACTATATTTCAGAAAAGTTCTACAACTTTGCCCAAGACACCAACTCGATCGAAAATCAAAAAACAAATCTGCAATATTCAAGTTCTATTAAATAGTTGTATAAAGGTTGATTGCATGATTTAAACGGGTTTTAATAAATATCACTTAACCTAACTTATAATAGGGTGACCATATCTTTAAAGATTATGACCTATTGGAAAGGTAATGAATTACTTATCATGTGACTGCTGATTCAGGACAAATTTTTTATCATGTTTTATAAGATCCGAACTTGGCCAAAAACAAGCAGGAAACGTGGCAGTCCTTCCCCCTTTAGATGACGTTTCGTTTAGTATTTGTTTGTTACATCTTGAATTTATGACAGAATGCCATTTGAACATTATTTATTCTCAACTTTTCGCAACGACTGTCGAATTTAAATTTTTTTTTCTTGACTGATAAACCACATGAAAATGAAATTGATTCGATTTTCGATACTGCCATGGAATTAAAAAGATTCCTCAGTTGAAAATGTGTCCAAGCGTGTCTAACTTCCTTCAAAGCAACCTTTGATTTCAAACACTTCAAAATGCTTCTGACCTCTTAGTTCCGTCACAAAACCGGAAGTGCTAAAACTCACTTTTTGCTTTCCACAGCAAATTTACTCAATCTGCTACTTCCGCACAGTACCTTCTGTAAAAGCAGAGCTACTCTCAAGTCAAAACTTCCCAACGTTCCAACACCCTCCCGGTTAAGCTGCTGGATGTCACTTTTGAAAAGCAATTTAGAAGTTATTTTGAAACTCATTATAACTCAATTAATTGCTTGACACATGTGTGACGTCGATTAGTCGAGCGCCCAACGCGGACGTTTCCGACTTGACAGGGCGTTTTGAAACGGTTTTCCAGCGAAGCGCCGCCGTGGGTCATAAATTTTCCGGCACCACGCGTTAATAGGGTGGAAAAATTGGCGACCCACTCAAACTCAAACACAAACTCATGTGTGTGTGCAAGTGTGGTGCACACGCGTCAGCAGATTTCGTGCAGGAAAATTTGTTCGACGGAAAATCAATATTTTACGCGGGGGGATGCGAGGAGGAATTTGTCGAATTTTCCGGAAAAGTTAATGTTTTAGGTCCAGATTGCGGGAGGACATCAAGGACAGTGCTCTTCACTGAAGAGGGGTCATAATAATAAACGGAAAAAGTTTTTCGCTGGGCTCTTCCAAAACTGGAACATGTCCCTTCTCACTTGAAGGGGACAATGGAGTGGATCCTTTTATTTTCGTGGAAGTGCAGCAAAGTTTGCTCATGTCCTGAGTAATGGAATGATCAAATTGAGGACACTTTGAATCCATGTGCTTGTTTCAATAATTCAAAAAATTAGATCTCATAAATCATTAACAATGTCTCAAACTTACAGTGAAATCTTGAATGACAATAAAAATAATAATGACAATTTCAAATATGTAATAAAAAATAAAACTTGATCAAATTAAATATTAGAAAAATAAAATGGACTCAAAAATTGTCTCTTACTCAGGTCAGAGCATGGGGATTTGTGTGATGTTGCGGTTCCATGCAGAGGCGTACTAAGGCCGGGTGTCACCCGGGGCGGGCTGCCCGGTGTCACCCCTCACCCCCCCCCCCCCCTTCTCACACCACCCTTTCTAGGTTTAATCCCACCAAACTTATGTCACATGAAATTCTTCTTACAAACTGGAATTCTATAGAAAAGAAATAATACTCTGCAATGAGCAAAAATCTTGCAATATAAAAAAAGAACAAATGTTTAATTAATGAAAATTATACTTTTTATATTAAAGCAACGACTTTTTCAAAAAATGTTTACAATTTGATTTTTTTCTCATATGCAAATACACGCAATATAATTATCGAAATAATTATATCAGTGAACTAGTTAAATAAAAAAGATATCATACAGCTCGGCGATTTTCCTTATAAATGACAGATTTTTTTAAATGAAAAATATTAAAAAAATATGTTGTGTCATCAAATACACAATACATCATTTTTATCGTTTTGATAGTGTTTGCACAGAACATTCTTTTCATCAAAATCAAAATCACTTTCCTTAAAATTTTGAAAGATTGAAAATTTGTATACGCTCAATAAAATATTTGAATCGCATTAAATTTTAAGTTAATCGTTATGCTTTTTCAATGGTGAATTTATTTTCAGAAAATTGTTCGATACGAGATTGAAGAACTCGTAAATGTTGAATGCTGATTTAAATTCAAACATTTATAAGGAAAACAAAATTGCGCGGTATAAGTATTCCCTACAAATTATGATAAGATTAAACTGATAATCGTAAAATACATATTTTTTAAACATTTGATAAACAACGAAATAAAAACAAATAATTTTAAGACATGACATTTGTTCAAGCTTTATAACCTTTTTTCCAAAGGCAACAAATTTAATTAGGCAAACTGATTTGATTTAATAAACATAATGTATAGCCGTATTTTAAAAACCTTCTGTTCCATATTTTCCAAAATATTTTGAAGCTAAAATAATCGTCAGTTCAAGCTAAAAAAGAATTAGAATAAATTATAGCTAAGCAAAATATTTTAACTGGTTTAGGTTAGTATATTTTGAAACTTAAATTTTCCGTTACTTTTTTACGATAAGACACTTTAAAGGAATCTAAGAACTGCAGATCAAAAGAGACATTTTTTGACTTAGGGTTTTTTCAATTGAAATGTTGGTCCCGTGGAAGTTTGGGCGATTTTTTTAAACGCTCAAATTGCGAAAATTGAATCGAGTATTGCAAATTTCTAGGATCATTTAGACATTCTTACAAATCAAAAAAGAAAAAAAGAAACTTTAAATTGTAAAATTTGTTAATCAAATAAAAATTCTCTATAATTTACTATTAAGCTTTCAAAAAATAAAACCGGAAAAAACACAAAAAGGATCAATTTTTTAATTATCTATGAATTTTATCTGTATTTCAACAATTTTCTTTTTTTTTGTATTAAACATATTTGATTATTTAATTTTTTTATTAAAAGTTTGTTCAAAAAATCTTGAAATGGCTTTATTTTTTTTTTAAATACATATTCAAAAGTTTGTTTTTGATTATTTTATAAATTAAAATTGATTCCAGAAAGATTCAGAACTCGGTAATGTCTTTAAATGTTAATCAAAATGTGTTTTTTTATTGTGCCAATATTTTTGATGCATGGTTTCCCATCAATCAAAAAATCAAAATAAAAAAACACTGAATCCAAATACTTGAGACATTTTTCCTCGAATTTTCTTTGAAAAGTGTTGATTAGTTTCATTCATAATTTGTTGATTTTGCTGAAACATTTTATAATCTTTCCGAGAGCCAGAAAAAATATAAGTATTAGTGAGGGAAGTTTAGAAAAATAGTTTCGCTTTTTAAAAAGCATATTTTTCAAAATTAAAAATATGAATGAATTACATTATTGATGTTTAAGGAATATTCGAGGAAAATTTTGTTTCAGTGTTAACTGCACTTTTTTTGTATTCTGATTTTTTGATTGATTGATGGGAAATCATACATCAAAAATATTTTCACAATTTAAAACAAAACAAACATCTCGATTAACATTTAAAGACATTTCCGAGTTTTGAATCTTTTTGGAATACTTTTTTTATTTTATGAAATAATTGAAAAAAACTTTTGAAGATGCATTGAAAAAAAAAATTCACTTTAAGTTTTTTATCAAACTGTTTTTTTTTTTAAAGAAACTATTATTTTGAATTTAAATTCAAGAACAGAATGTTGAAAGAATATCACTGATTTTTCAATAAATATCTTACAGAAAACATTTTTTATTTTGTCTTAAGACTGAAGAATCTACCTTTCAATATTTGTCAATATATCAATATTGCCTTGACATAAAAACATTGGAGAAGAATGGAGTCAATTTTTTTTATTGCTCTCCTCAGGTATTGAATGGATTTTCACGCATCTTTGTATTTGTAACTTTATCATTATAAAAGACTGATTTTCAAATGAACAAATAAATATTTTTATATTTAAAGCAAATAAAATATTTTACTCAAAATAATTGGTAGAAATAAAAATAATATTCAATGATAATTGAAAAATTTAACTAATTTGTGTTTTTTACAAGCTTAATAGAATATAATTAAACTTTTTAACTTGTTAAACAAATTTTACAATTTAAAGCTTTATTTTAACACTGGAATACTCAACGCATGTCAAACAACTTAATTAACTTAATGTAGTTGTCGATTTCTTTACCTTTTTTGATTTACGATGCTGTTTTTCAACTAAATTGCATATGACCCTAAAAAATGTCAAAATGGTTTTTGTGACAAGTTGTTTAATGATTCGTTAATTCATATTTTTTAATTGATCATAATTTAAGATATTTATTCAAATATCCAACGTTTTTGGCATGGATGCTTTTTATTGTTTATTTGAATTATAATAGGGTTTGAAAAGGTTGATGTGCACTCTTGCCGAGTTTTACTCTACTTACCATTTTTGTATGGTCAGTTGCTAAAATTATATAGAGAATTGCAAAGGCGAACCAACAAATATCGGGCTGGTCTTAAGATTGTTGCGGAATTCGGCCCATTTAGAATTCTTCTCATGAAGTTTTTTAGGAAAATGATGAATAAGTTTGCTTTTATAAACAAAAATAGTAAAAAAAATAGTAAATCTAATGAAAACATGAGAAACTACAATTACATTTTAATACCTGAAATATTTTATGAGGATTCGGAAAGTATTAAAAAAGCACTATAACATTTTCCAAAAAGATTTATTAAACGTTAACAATAAAAAAATATAAGTGAATGGAAAATAATGCCAAACTTAAATTTCCTTGGTTGAAACATAGTTTCTTACTTTATTCAAAAAGTAAATTTTATTTATTTTAGAATCATAATTCTGTAAACCCCTTCGGATCTGCCTGACAATTTAAAAAAAAATAAACGTGGCAATTTAAAACATGGCTCGGTCGAGGGAAAGTTTGATAAACAATTTCATTGAAACAAAAATAATAAAACAATAAACAAATTTAAAATTACCTGACAAATGGCGATATTTTTTTAATCTATATTTTGCAAATAATATCTCGAATCATTTGTATCTATCTGGAATCAATACTATCTAACAAGTAAGACATACACATTTGAATCATTATTAACAAAAAAAGTCATAATCCTAATAAATGTTGTTTAGGAAACGTATTCGGATTTTTCGTACCTATTTGAAATTTTCGTAAAATTGCTCATCAAAATAATTATTGACACTTAGAGTGGTACTAACTTGTGAAAATTGATTTTAAATGCAAATTGTCTTAATTAAAATTTAGAACAAAATTAATAGCAAAAAATCGGTATCCATTTACAGTCAGTTAAAAATATTATATCAATAAAATGTATTCTAAAATAACATAAAATTTTAAGATGGAGTTGATAATAAACTGAGACAGGCATGGTTCTGGAATTTTGCAGATGATGCCAAGTGGTCCAAAAAAATCGACCTCAATTGATGCATTTTTTTAATATTTGTTTGACCTAACATTGCATAGAAATATCGGGTTTAGAAAGAATGAAATATGAATTTTGAACCAATTCATTTTTAAGTTAAGTTCTACTACCCGAATAATAATAAAAAAAAAATAACAAAAAAATTATGATACAATTATATTTCGTATGATTCATATGTTTGTTCCTTATCTTTTTTATCTTTTATTAATAATTATGAAATGATAAAATTTGGTACAAAAAAGTAAAGAATCAAATCAAATACATTTTTTAAGATTTTTCAACATAAAACAACATTCTCTGTCAATTTAATGAAAAAGAAAACAATGGTAATGTTAAGATCGTTTTGTATCTCTCATTATTGCCTAGTAAAGATTAAGCTGGTATATTTATTTATTGAAAAAGCGTTTGTTTTCTTCAAGTCAGATCGTAAAAATAAAAAATAAATATTTGGATCTTTTTATACAATTAAACACTGAATTTCGAAAAACATCATAATTTGCATTGTGGTAATAAATAAGTTTCTCTGATGTTATTTTTGATTAAATTTGTTTTTTTTAGATTTTGTTATAAAAATGTATGTTTCTATATTCATTTAAATTTTTTTTAAATATTTGAAAAGAGTAGTAAATAAAATGTTTCATTACAAAAAAGATTTATGTACAAACATATTTGTAAAACTGAAAAATAGATTACATTCCAAAAATCTTAAATTTGGTAAAACTTAATAGAATTAAAGTATCGAATTGAACAACAATTATTTTTTGCACAGGACATTTTTAGAAGGAAAGTTATGAAAAGGCAAATCTTGTTCAATATTAAAATGTAAAAAAAACAATTACATTTAAAAATCATATCAAAGGTTGTGCAAAATGTAAAGTTTTAGTAATTTTTATTTGAGTTTCACATGTAGCCCGCGATACTACGGTAAATTTCCAAAATGATCCGCGAGGTTCAGCTAGCTTAGAACCACTGATTTAGAACCTTTTCAAAGGAAACTTTGATATTTCGAAAAAATATTGTTTCGACTGTTATCGAGAATCATGAAATTTTTACAGTGTCTATGATAACCATTGAAAAAAATATATATTAAAATACATCAGCAAATAATTGTTTAAAAATAATTGAGAATAACATCAAACTATTTTTGCCCAAATAAATCATCAGTATCTGAAAGTTCATTTCAGGTTATCAATTATTTTGATAATTTAAATTCTGAAAATCAATTCCAAATCTTAAAACAGCACAACCAATTTCTAGAAAAAAGCTTAAGAACAATAAATATAATCAAATATTGTTCGAAATGATAAACACATTTTCAAAAGGATCTGCGGTTAAAACTGTATCTACTGGCAGGTTATACTTTGACCATCCTAAAAGAAATACGTTGATTGTCATTAAAATAATCTGCCGTTTTCTGCACCCTTTTATGAACATCCAGTTTTGATAGCAAACAGTTGTTTTTTAATTTTTTCAATTTGAAGTGTTTTTTTTTAATTTTTTTTAATTGGAACTTTGCCGAAGAAAACGAAAATAAACATACATTCCGAGAAAATATAAAAAAAAATTCAAACTTAAGAGTGGTTTGTTACAAGAACATTTTTACGAGAAAACATTTTCCATTTAACTCTTTTTATAAGGTTGTACATTAATAATATAGGGGTGACACCCCTTATATATTAGTATCTTTATAAAAATTCCTTTATTTGATGATCGGGTGTCACCCCTGAATATTAAATTTTTGAAGTCTTCAGGATATGTGTAATATAAACATGCACTTTTACTAACGGTGAATACTTAACTTCATTATTACTATGTAAACACCCCCATTTAAATTCAATGTTTCAGAAAATTTAACTTTTATGTTTTGTTTAAGAAAGATGATATATATTAGTTAGATACTTCATGATTTTTTTATGAACATAATTTTAGGTCAATTATATTTTTTTCTTGGTCCCCATCAGCTCGGGTGTCACCCCAAGATGGGTGACACCCGGGGCGGGCCGCCCCCACCGCCCCCCCCTTAGTACGCCACTGGTTCCATGTGGGAGTGGCGGGCACATTATGCTTGCTAAATAAAGGAAATTATTTTACTTTGGCGTAAACTGATGGGGGTTGGGTGCTGGGGTTTGCAACAAAATAAATAAAATAAGGCTTTAACATTATTTTTTTGTATCTCGTTTATCAACTTTTACTGCCCACCATTGAAAAACCGGTTAATTTTCACTTTTGGCAAAAACGAGATATTAGCACCAGGTGGTAGAGGATGTTCCAACGCATGTTCTGAAACTTGAATTTCACTAAAATAGTGTTTAGATTTGGCTGCCGATGCGAAAAACCAAACGGCTAATATGCCACTCTGATGGGAAATTGCCTTGACGGAGATTTGGTGACAAACACTAAAAGGCGTTTTTCTCGGAATACTTGATTTGGCATAATAGCCGAATTTTCTATTATGGGCAGTTTACCAGACTGTAAAACTTCAAATAAAGTTTTTTTTAGCCTTAGGCTGATGCAAATATTTTTCAAAGTTTTTGTCCCTCGGCTCCGGGCGGAGTCGAAAGGGGACAAAATCAAAATAACAATAGTTTTAACATTTCAATGAAAAAAGTGATTAAAAATGCATTTTATACTAGTTCAGTTGTTTTGCAATCATTAGTTTTCAAAAAATGTAAGATTTGATCGAAAACTTTTAAAACTTCAAAAGATTTTTTAAGTAACCCAAACATTCTAAAAATGATTCTAATGCATTTTAAATTGATTTCAGATGATTGCAGTTAAAATTTGTTTTCTGCCCCCTGATTTTTCGGCCATGTTTTTGTTTTTTAACGTAGCAAGTTTTAGAGAAAATTGTTGTTCTGAACACTTCTTAGACTAGAGCTCTTAACCCCTTGGGACCATCCATAAACCACGTGGACACAGTTTGGTGGAGGGGGGGATATTCTTGGAAAGTTAGAATTGCTAAAACAGACTATCAATATAATAGACCTAAAAAAAAAAAATATAAATAATTGTTCACAAATTTTAAAAATTGCCTTCAAAACATTCATATAATCAAAATCCATCAAGAATGTGTGATTCAGTCCAACATGAATGAAATCTCCCCCTCCACAAGCTTGACGCAAGGGTCAGGAAGTGAACTCTGCGGGCGGATGGCCTCCAGGCGGCACATGACTTCCACAAGACCCAACGTAAGGAAATGAGATCGCTCCACCACCGCGTTGCGTCGCTCTCTGATGTTGTGATGCTGCTATACTTGCACAATAGTTAGTTAGTCACGGGTATCATGGCCTGCTAGAATGATGACGACGACGATGGTGATGAGGGGTGGGGGATGGGTGGAGTAATTAACAGTAACCGCACCAAGAAGGTTACGATGATGGGTGGAACCGCACAGGACGACATTCGACCCAGTTGAAAGAGGTTGAAATGTGGTTGCAAGGTTTTATTTCTTTCGTCGCGAAATGGTTTCTTTGTTGGTTTTATGTGATTTTAAGAGCAACCATTAATGTTGTAGCGTTTTTTTTTTCAAGAGATGATTGAAACTTGAATTTAATTTGTTTTTAAAATCACAAAACCCACCGTGTAACCTCGCAAATCAACCCAACAGCTTCATATCCGATGAACCAGAAGAATTTCCCTGCCGGACGGTGCTTAAGCCCATAATTTTCCGCCTTCGTCATCGCCCTGAGGCCGACCCTCAGTGGCACCTTTTTACGAGGTCGCTTAATTTTCCTGTTTGCAATTTCATGGTTTAGTTTTAATTAAGGTTTTTACTCCCTCTCCCTTTCCCTCCAATGAACATTTTCGGCAATTAAATCTTGCGATCCTTTGGGAGGTTTTCATTACTCATTGTCGTCACTCTGGGAGGGAAATTCGCCAGGGGGAGAGGTACTAGGGGTTGGACACTCATTAAATCTGCTCCACTGGCATTATTTACACGTCATGAGGATTTTGTACAACAACAAAAAAATGTAGCAATTATTTATGGCAATTGTATTATCTATCGCAAAGCAGCTTGTCATCCTTTCATTATCGCATCATCGAGTATCAATTTGAAATGTGTGTTCAAGTGTTTCTTTTTTGCACTCATATAAATGTTATCCGTAATTCCACGTGATATTCAACTGTCATCGATACAAATACTCATAAAGTGCACTTATACATAAAAACAACAATTTACCTCGCACACCTTGCCTCACTCACACACACCTCGTAAATTATCCGACCTTTTTTCAAACCCGATGTCCAGCCGTGGTCCCACCGGTGGCCACCATGTTCCGGTGGGGTGGCAAAAACCATTAGTTTTGCATTAGCCAATGACCACGGCGTAGCCGCGGCCAGGTCATGTTTGTCATTTCTCGTGACGTTTTTTTTCGGAACTGGGACCACCTGTGGTCCAACGCTGGCTATCCCCTCACCGCCGGTACTAATTATTTGATAGATCAGTTTCACATTTTCTGGTTTTTTCCGGTTTGTTGGTTTTGCATCTAGCATTTCAAAAGTGATGATGATTTGAAACGGTAATTTCACGACTCTTTTTTTGTCAGCCGGTCACGGTCATTTGTCAATCGAACACAATCAATCGCGCTGGTGGTAATTGCCAGTGATTTGATGGATTAGGGATTTGGGTTGTTTGTTTTTTTTTTGCGCACTTCTGATTAAATATTTTGATAGGGTTCTGGTTTTGACTAGAGAGCGCGAGACTTGTTGCGTTGTTTGGATCATTGGGGTAGGTTGGGTTGAGATAAGACGTGTGACATTATTGAAATGAGAGATACAATTGCGCTGAAAGTGAATAAGCAATTAGGGAAGTTTTCGATTTCTTCTTCCAAACCCGGTGTTAATACGGACCCAATCCTGAATCATTTTTTTTAAGAAAAAAATCCAGCTTTGCTGTTAATAATTTCGGTGAAAAAATAATTCATTAAATAAATCAATCCTCTAAGACCAAAATCCACTTCTTGATCTACAAATTCGCTAAAACATTTTTAAATCTTCATCAAGCATGAAGACCGGTACCGTGGTGTAGGGGTAAGCGTGATTGCCTCTCGCCCAGTCGGCCTGGGTTCGATTTCAGACGGTCCCGGTGGCATTTTTTGAGACGAGATTTGTCTGATCACGCCTTCCGTCGGACGGGAAGGAAATGTTGGCCCCGGACTAACCTAAAAAAAAGGTTAGGTCGTTAGCTCAGTCCAGGTGTAGGAGTCGTCTCCCTGGGTCCTGCCTCGGTGGAGTCGCTGGTAGGCAATTGGACTAATCATCCAAAGGTCGTCAGTTTGAATCCCGGGGTAGATGGAAGCTAAGGTGTAAAAAGAGGTTTGCAATTGCCTCAACAATCAAGCTTTTGAACACCTAGTTTCGAGTAGAAATCTCGCAATCGAGAACGCCAAGGCAAGGCTGTAGAGCGAATAATTTGATTTTGAAGCATTGAAAAAGATAACTTTTGAATTTGTATAACATTTTGGAAATGAATGAATGAATGAATAATTCTCATACCCGTCGGCGGCTTGGTCTTCACAGGTGTACGCTAGAACAAACCAATCGTCATCTTATGTTCAGTGTAGTGTACACCCACGTGCATATGTTATGTTTGTATAACATTTTGGAAATAATGTTAAATTTGTTCAGAGTGACTTTGCCAATGTTTTGAAAAAAAATCTGGGTCATCTTTGACGGCGTTTTAAACAGATATACAGGGTTGCCAGGTTTCCAGATTATTCCTGGGATGTTTGATATCAAGTGCTTAGCAGAATAAAGATAAACCATGATCTAATCCAGATTTTGCATGATTTTCAGTTTTCAGTCAATTTCAAATTAATGTTTTGATCAAAATGAACGTGACAAACACAACATTCTTTTATTTAGATTTTATTTTAAAATCTTTATATTTTAAAGCCTTTCTTTCACAGGGTTTTGTTGACAATTCCACATTTTTAAACAAGTTATTGTCACCTAACTATTATTCTTTGCGCAATTTAAGGACTCTGTATTTTTTTCACAAACTTCAGGCTCGCGTATTAAAGGGTTAATCTTTTCCAAATTCGGTCAAAATTAGCCCAGAAGCTAATTTAGTTCGAGTTAGAAAAGTTTGCCGCTTGCGGAACTGGAAGTCATTTTGTTCTGTGAATAAAATAGGTTTTTATTCGGATTTTTACGGATTTTAATGAAAGCAATAAAAACTTTATTAGATTTAAATGCTTTGTTTTCTGTTTTGGTAAAAGTTTTTGTAAGTTATATTTTTTAATTTAGCTGTCAGTTTGACTTTTAAAGGAAATTTTGCGAAATTTTCCGGGTTTGCCTCAGTTAAAAGTTGGTAACATTTTTTTTCAAACTCCTTTAACAAACATTTTCGTGAAAACACTAAGAGCGATATAATTCGTAAAAGACAACTCTACATATTTCTAGAAGTTTTATTAGTTTAATAAAAAAAACACAAAAAGATTTAGTTTTACGATTTTAAAGCTGCAAGTCATAAGTAAGCTGCAAATGCCAGTTTTAACTTTTCAAGTCCCAAATTCAATTTTTTTTCTAAATAACTTCTTGTTTTTGGTATAGCATAAGGTCATATCAACAATAAATTTACGGAATTTTGCTGAGCAAGAGTTGGTAGCCTTAAGTTTGCAGTATTTATTTTTTCATTTTCCATGCTATGTTAGTAACATTTGTGGCAACTTGAAAATAAATGGTAAATGACTAAAACAATATTTCAAAATACCAGAAAATTGAAATGACTTAATATCTTAAGGTTCAATAACAGGCCTAAAACACGAAGTGCGTAAAAATATTCAAAATGGATGCTGAAAAAGATACAATAAAAAAAGAGATCCAAAGAACAAAAGTTGCTCAAAATGACAAGAGAAAAGTAAACAATTGAAAAAAAAACTTGGGCAGTAAAGGGTTGACATTTGAACAACTTGATAATAAACCGATCCAAGTACCAAGTGAAATTCGTCGAAATACCTACCAATCAATGGAGTACCCGATTCAAGTGGAAGAAATTACAGTTCTCCCATAGGGAATATATTGTAGACAAAAGCAAAAATTGCTCGACCGAAAATGCTCCATTCAATAGTTTGGTGTTCGTGACCGCTCGAAAAAAAGTCTCAAGAAAAAATGAAGATCAATATTTTGCATCATACCACATTTCAGTACAGTTTTGATATAGAAAAAAAAATGTTGATGTTTGGATTTGAAATTTTTATATTTTTTTAGTATTTTAGTCTTTTCATCCTCTAAACCTATGGAAAAAAAATTACCAATTTTGATAAGGTCATTAATTAATTGTGACCCTTTGAATATCACATTTTGGTATTGCAGTGGTCTTCCACATAAATGATTTTAGTATAATGTTATGGTATTTTGAGCGAATGCGAATTACCACCAAAGTATTACCAAATTTTTGTTTTTCCATGTTCTTTTTCCCTGCTCGTAGATCGAAGTGATCGTGCAACATTGTCGCACGTCGCTTTTTGACGTTCCGAGCACGCAACGTAAACAATAACAAACATGTTTCGTTTGGCTGAACATTTTGTGAATTGTCCTGGAGTTTGGATGAATTCGGTTGCCGGAGTCCCAAGTTATAACTGAAAATGTTTACAGTAGTCGGGCATGTACTTGTGTCAAACGCGTTCTGACTAAAATCCCTTTGGCCAGTTGTCGCACTTACAGCAATTTTCAAGGTGTGTCAAGATAGATAAAACTTCCTTTATATGAAGAATGGCAACAATGCATGGAGTTTGAAGAGATGCACAGAATGGCGTTTTTAACTGAATTTGGCCCAAAATCGACGAGCGACAAGATAAGACGATAACGATGAAAAGAAAACATCCGAGTGAAATTCATATCTTAGCAACTGTTAGATAATAGTTGAAAAGTTGATGATGTTCAACCTATGAATCAAATTCCTTCAGTTGTTAGATTGAAGTTTGCTTCACTACATATAAAACTTACTTATTCAACTGTTAAGTTTAGTTTCTCAACAATATTATTAAAAATTACAAATTGTTTAAATTGTTTCTGGATTAAAATTACGCAACTCGACAACTTTGAAGTTGATGTCAATATACGCTTTAGTTTCCTCAAGGTATGATAGATTTGGGCTTCCTTAACACGCTACAATTTACAGATTTGAATTTCAGTGATTTCACGGTAAATCAATAACATTTTAAATTTGGGTATAATTCTTTGGAATGATCTTAAACAACCATGCCTTCTTATAGTCAACCATGCGCATCCTCTTATTTTTGACCTCTCCCCCTCCCAATCCCTCTCCCCTAATTCAATTCTTTTGGACTGATTGAAAAGGTCCTTCAAAAACATTTTCAAAAATATATATTTCATAAC
This sequence comes from Culex quinquefasciatus, assembly GCF_015732765.1. NCBI lineage: Eukaryota > Metazoa > Arthropoda > Insecta > Diptera > Culicidae > Culex > Culex quinquefasciatus. The sequence goes on from NC_051862.1 coordinate 124,895,160, forward strand.
AGGTTTTCTATCAAAAACTATCCACTCCACAGTTATTCCGATTAGAGGTGGAAGAAAGTATAAATTTAAAATTAAATTTAAACATAATTTTAGGGAAGAAACCAAATTTCATTAACATTCCAACGCCCAAGGCTCCAAAAAAGTTGGAACGGTAACTTCAATTCAATAGTTCTCGGGCATAACTCAACCAATCAAGATGATTCTTCTTTCCAGTGATTTGTTAGGATGTCTAGATGATTCTAGAACTTTGCAGAATTTAATTTGATCAAATCTGTAATTTTTGCGATCAAAAACATCGTTCCAACTTTTTTTTTCGCGTGTAAAAAAAAATTCGCCAAAAATTCCGTGGAGGCAGTCGTTTTAAAAAAAGGTGGAACGATGTTTTCGGTCGCAGAAATTACAGATTTGATCAAATTGAGTTCTGCAAAGTTCTAGAATCATCTAGACATTCTTACAAATCAGTGGAAACAAGAATCGTCCCGATTGGTTGAATAATGCCCGAGAACCAGCGAGTTGAAGTTACCGTTCCAACTTTTTTGGGAGGCTTGGGCGTCCGTGTAAGTCTGACATGCGTTGGGCGTTCCAGTGTTAAAAGGCAAACATAATCATTTACTGGTGAAACTAGATTTAGGAACAATATTTGCTATAACTACAGTTTTTATTATGGTACCGTAAACAGGGGCGAATCGGGACTACAGTTTGAATAGGGACAAAAGATTTTAGAGCAATGCTGTTATTCTGTGTCTGTTCTATCCGAAACTAATAAATAATATCCAAATATTGTGCAGTCCAAAATAACGGTACATTCTGTTCAAACATCCTTTTCCCAACCTACCTTGAAATTCCAATGATCCAACTATGCTTAGCTTGACCTATATTGACTATTCGTAAATGTATTTATAAATATAAACATGTTTGAGTACGAGTGAGTGTGTTTTTCTGTTTATAGGGATAGATACAGATGTATTTATAATAATGATAATATGCATCACACACGCACATCCCTCTCTCTCACACACACCCACGCCTCACCCCACATTCCTCCCCTTAACAGCAATGATAACACCCATAGACATAATTTCATGTAAATGTCAGCAACATCAACAGACTATAAATCATCGCCCAACAACTGCTCACGAATGCCGTCATCCCCCGGTGCTGCTGGGTCAGGCCGCTTCCGAGCCACGCCAGGGCCCCCACTCCGGTCCACCAGCACCACCGGTGGCCACTCCTGGAGCCACTGTTGCGCATCCAAAGGGGCGGCTGCCGCGAGGGATTCGGCGCCGGCATCTGGGTATTGCGTGCCTTCTCCAGGCTGCTTCCGCCGGGGCCCGTTCCGCCGTTGCCACCACCGGACCCGTACAGACCACCGTTGCCACCGGAGCCCGATCCGTACCCACCCGGACCACCCCCGCCGAGGGCTCCCCGCGGGGGCACTAGAAAAAAGAGGGAAAAACGACGACAAGAGTTAGTTTTATTTTTGCAAATGATGATAAAGAATGTTTTTGTTGCTTTTTTCATAAATTTCATCAATTTTATAGACCAACCAACGCAAAAAAACGGAATTTTGTGGAATGACGCATACGCCGTCGAGTGTGGGTGTGCATGTGTGTGAGTAGCCATTAAATTTGCAAACATCATGGAACGGAACGTCGGAATGTTTTGTGGGTGATGCAAAATGGCGGTTTTATTTTATGTTTTTAGGAGATAGTAATGGCTGGGGATGAACAGCAAAGCAGCGCAGTGTGTGGAATGAGCCATTTTTTAACAATGATGATGGCATAGCAAATAAAATTTTAAACGCATGTGACGCACATTGATTCATGTGTGATTGATTGATAATTTTTTTTGCGGTTGTAAGGCCGGTGCAAATATTTTTCAAAGTTTTTGTCCCCAGGTTCTGGTCGAGGGCGGGGTTGCAAATAAATGAAAAGATATAGAATTTTAAAATACATGCTCGAAATTCAACATTTTAATGAAAAAGTAATAGGAAAATGCATTACACAATAGTGCAGTTAATTTGCAATCATTATTAGTGTACAAAAAATCAAAGTTTTGTCAAAAACATTTCTTTGTAAAAAAAAGCTTCTGGCAGCGTTACTAGGCTCTGACAGAAAAGGGGCACACGCATAGTTTTTTTATGACGGTTTTTTTGAATGACCCCCTTGGTACCACCAGTGGTCTACACTGATGTGTTTGTGTTTAGTGCATTTTACCAAGGTGGCGATTGTCGATACATTCAATTTCCCGGGAATTTCCGGTACTGAGGAATTTTAGTTTTTTAGCAAAATTATTAATTTGTTGTCAAAAATTTCAAGGACAAATTTATTACATTTCCAAAAATTAAAAACATAAAGTCACAGTTATGTAAAACAATATTACAGCAATTCGATTTGAATAGAGCCCAAACCGAAAAAAATTCTCCGATCGGACTCAAAATTTATCTGGGGGTTCTTTGGCCAAAATAATTAGATCCGTATTTTTTTGTTTGGCCATTAGGGTGACATACATCGTGGTTCAAAAAATTGCAATTTTCGTCATTTTTCGCAAAAAAAAACCTCTTTTAGCTTAGCTTAGCTTAGCTTGGTTGACCGTACTCTAGCCGAGCAAAATGCTCGCAAAAGCTAGGTTGGCGCCGATAAGGAAAATAAATGCGTCAGGAATGTGCCGAATGACACATTACCATTCATTTTTCCTTTTGGTCGACTCCTCACGATCAACGGGGGAAGTGGGGGAGGGATTTGATGATTGGATACCCTATAGAGATGCCTAAGAACTTAGACGACCTCCAAGATATCCGGATTTGGAAGGGGAAAAGGATTGATGGGATACTTCACCGACGAATGAAGTAGTAGGCTTTGGTTGGTGAATATCATGAAATTTAAAATGCAGTAATAAAAAAATGAAAATAAAAAAATAAATAAGAACGCTCTCACCTAGAGCGTCCAATTTCCCGGGGTTTCAAAATTCCCGGGAAACGGGAAATTTTCAACAAATTTCCCGGGAAATCCCGGGAATTCCCGGGAAATTTGAAATTTAACGAATATTATTCTGATCCTGTTTCTGATTAATTTTTCGCAACAGAATTGTATAGAACAGCAACTTTAATGGTCAAAATGAGTGTGAGGATCAATTAATCAATTAATGTAAAAAATCATGCAACTTTGAGAAAATATGTAAATTTTCTATTTTTATATGCTGTCTATCAAATCATACCAAATCAAAAAAAATTAGTATTTTTAGTATTTATTCCTGGCAAATAACCTTTTCCCGAACAAGTATTTTCAACTCGTGAATAAATCGATCATTGAATTTGTCTTCAAAATCTAAAAAATTGCGCTATTCAACTCAATACTTCATGAAATCACAACTCTAAGTTTTAAAATATTTGTAGCGATTTTTTCAAATATGGTTGCATTCTTTGGGTTAATTCCATACGATACGAAGATTTTTTTTAAATTATTTTTCGTGGTTCCATTTATGGTATGATTTTAGTTATATGATTATATGGCCTAATAAATTAATTATATTAAAATCATTTTCATGGTGTAAAAGTTGTTGAAATTAAAAGATATTTTATTCATTTTTATCCCTCTTACGCTCTTGGTACCTCACGTGCTTCATGAATTTATAACAAACAGTAAACAATTTTTTCTCGAACATCCTTTTTGAAAAATTTAATTATATAAATTCAAATTTCATCAAATTTGGTCAAGGTAAACACAAATGTTAAACAAATCTCACTTTTGATCTTGGCCGGAAGAAGTGAATATCTTATTTTCAAATGATACAAAAAAAAAATCGTTAAAATTGGTTTTCAAAAATAAATTAGTTGATATTCATTACATAGTAGCGTAATTTTTGTTGCCCAACATGGAAGCAAACAATATTCCTAGTTGTGAATGCTTCAGAAATAAAAATTATCTGAATTAAACCTTGACATGAAATTTACAGGTAAGCTGATCAGTATATTAACAGTAGATTGAAATAAATAAAATCAAATCAGGTTCTCTAATTATTATTTTATGTCTAATTTCAAATCATTGGTGCCAAAAAGGTAGGAAAATGTATACTTTCGTATGTATTTTGGGAATTCCCGGGAAATTTACAAATTTCCCGGGAAACGGGAAATATTTTTTTCCGGGAAATCCCGGGAATTCCCGGGAATTTTTTTCCCGGGACGGGAAATTGGACGCTCTACTCTCACCAAATTTGACCCCACACCAACGACGTCACAGCCATCCGCTTCCTTGGCATCTCCTGGGCTGCTGGATGTGACCGCCAGCTGGTCCACTACAGTCACGTGAATCCAGCAACGATGACGGAAAGCAGCACCAGATAATTCCACTCAGCCGACGACTCTCCAGTGCCAGCAGGCACCAACTGACGTGTAAAACTTGCGGTCCAAGGGACGGAACGTCTTCACGTTCCGGGGGTCATTCAGCAAGGCCTGCAGCTTGGTCAGCTTGGTGCCATTCTCCGTCACATCCAGATGCTCGTAAATCTCCTCCACGTTGATGAAGGTCTTCAAAATCATGTGCACCTCGGTTGGGCTCGTTCCTTCTGTAGCGTCTGGTCGCGGACCCAATGTCCGGAGCTTTAGCCACATTCAACTGCTTGCAGCGCGCACCCTTAAAGCAATCCGGATCATTGTGCGGACAAATCCAGCTATCATCCTCCGGCACGTACCAAAAAACCGTGAATTTTCTTAAACTTTCATTGAATATTCTACATAATTAAAGACAAAAAAACGACACCGAAAAAAAAACACGTCTCATTTTTCGCAAAAAAAAAAAAAAAAAACCTCTTTTTTCGAAAAATAATATCTCCGCGCCATTTCATCCGATTTTAGCTGTCTTAGACGCAAAAGAAAGGTGAGTAAAGTTTGGCTATTTGGGAAAAGGTGATGAGTTTGGCTATTTGGGAAAAATAGTAAGAAGTTTCAAAAATCTAACTTACCATTTGAAAAAGTCGCATGAAAACTTAAAATGGCGTTTTGACCGTGTCTGGACCAAAGAGCCTATGTATGAAAATATTTTTATCGGATTCCTCGGAAAATTTCACGTATTATAAAAAAAAATTGGCGATGTCGAACCGTACGTTTTGGAGATACGATTTTTTGAAAATAAAAACTGAGTTTTTCCACGCGTCACGCGCATAAACGGGAAAATGACGAAATCGGCAAAAAATCAACTTTTTCCACTAAAACTGCGATAACTTTATAATTTCAGCGATGACCTATAGATGCTATGGTACCAAAAGTTGCGTCTTTCAATTACGATTTTTTTTCCGAGGAATCCGATAAAAATATTTTCAGGCATAGGCTCTTTGGTCCAGACACGGTCAAAACGAAAAAAAAATGGTGAGCTAGATTTTTGAAACTTCTTACTCACTGTGTATTTTTTAGAACAAACAAATGATAAAAAATTCGGTATGTCTGATATTTGGCACCGTGAAAGAAGGGCTCTTTCCCGACATTTTGCGAGGTATACCCAAATATTTCGTCGGGGGGTCCAGTGCAACTTTTTTTTTTGAAGATTATTTTTCGATTGTATGGGAAAAAAAGTCACAGAAAATCGGTGCATTCATGTTGATATCACTCAAACTTCTTATGAATAAGCCTTGGAGACTCAAACCAACTATATTTGACCAATATTTGACCTCCAATAATAAAAAAATCGAACCAAATCTACCAAATTTCTAGCTTTCTTTGAAATTACCCCAAAGTCCTAGCTGGAAACCCCGATACTACCGAAAGTAAATTTTTTCTTTGTAGAATTTGTCATGAAATAACAGCAACACATTGCCCGGATACAAATTTGAGCATTTAACAATGCAAAACATAGATTATTTATTTAATAAGCTGTTTATTACCCAATAGGATCCGAAAATTATTGTTTCAATCCTCTGCCACATAACACCATTACATTTTATAACATTTTAGAATCAATCACATTGTAGAAAACAGTTTTCTGAACAAGTTCCATAAAAAAGTATCAGTGTTGGTTCAATATAAGCAGAGATATGCCCAATTTCCTGAAATAAATAGTACCTTTCTCCAAAATTTCTTAATTTAATTACCTTTCACACGATGGGCACTGCCTACTGAGTTTTGTAATGAATGCTATAGAATAATTTTCATGAATTTCGTCAAAACTTGTTATAATTTTTTATGTTTTAATAACATATTATCATCATAAAAAATATCTTAGTAGGCAGTGCCCATCATGTGAAAGGTAATTAAATTAAGAAAATTTTGGAGAAAGGCTCTATTTATTTCAGGAAATTGGGCATATCTCTGTTTATATTGAGCCAATACTGATACTTTTTTATGGAACTTGTTCAGAAAACAGTTTTTTACAATGTGATTGATTCTAAAATGTTTAAAAATGTAGTGGTGTTATGTGGCAGAGGATTGAAAAAATAATTTTCGGATCCTATTGGATAATAAATAACTTAATAAATGAATAATCTATGTTTTGCATTGTTAAATGCTCAAATTTGTATCCGGGCAATATTTTGCTGTTATTTCATGACAAATTGTACAAAGGAAAGATTTACTTTCGGTAGTATCGGGGTTTCCAACTTGGATTTTGGGGTAATTTCAAAGAAAGCTGGAAATCTGGTAAATTTGGTTCGATTTTTTTTATTATTGGAAGTCAAATATTGGTCAAATATAGTTTTTTTCAATTCAACTGTGTTTTTATTAGAATTTAACAGTTCTGCTCAAGGATGTTACATTTGCAATTCAGAGATTTGGAGAACCTTTCAACTGAGATCAATTCATAAGCCTTTACAGGGAGGGTACATGTTTCTAAGTTTAGATTTTGCTAGCTGCTTGCTCTTTTAGGGAAAATAAATTTTGAGAAAAAAACCCTAGATCTATGTGTCAAATATTGTTTGTTAGAGTCTTTAAGGCTTATTCATAAGAAGTTTGAGTGATATCAACATGAATGCACCGATTTTCTGTGTCTTTTTTGAACAAATATCCCATAAAATCGAAAAATTATCTTCAAAAAAAAAGTTCCTCTGGACCCCGACGAAATATTTCAGTATACCCCGCAAAATGTCGGGAAAGAGCCCTTCTTTCAAGGTGCCAAATATCAGACATACCGAATTTTTTATTTTTGAGGTCACGAAAAAATACACCGTGTACTATTTTTCCCAAATAGCCAAACACATCACCTTTTCCCAAATAGCCAAACTTTACTCACCTTTCTTTTGCGTCTAAGACAGCTAAAATCGGATGAAATGGCGCGGAGATATGATTTTTCGAAAAAAAGAGGTTTTTGCGCAAAATGACGAAAATTGCCATTTTTTGAACCACCCTAGAACGATGTATGTCACCCTAACGGCCAAATAAAAAAAGGGTCTAATTATTTTGGCCAAGGAACCCCCAGAAAAAAATTGAGCTAAATCGGAGAACCTTTTTCGGTTTAGGCTCTTTTCAAATGGAATTGCTGATTAGTTAAATATCGAAACATCAATTTCTATGTGTTATTACTATCTACTTTTTGGTAAAGCTTTTTAAATCTGCTAGTAAAAATTCAATTTATGGGTTTGTTGGTTTGTACTGATGTTTTTTTTCGATTCTTAATTCTCACTGAATGATTTTCCTTAGTTTATTGAATCTGTCTGTGTCGTATAGTTGGTCTTTTAAGACATCAACATGTTATCTGTTTTTTTTTTTCAAAACGCTGACAATAGTTTCAATATTTGCAAGATCAGGATTATTGCCATATATGACAAATAGGGAACCTAAGCAACATATGAAACATCAAAAAAATATAAAAAAAAGCCAGAGATTTACTTAAATAATAATTGATTTTGAGTGCCTTAACAAAATTTAGAGTTACTTGCCTCCAAATTTTTGAACAGCCATATTTTTTGTGTATGGAAATTAAATCATTGGATTCTCTGATTGCATTAGTTTTTAATTTTAATTTTTTGCTTGAAAATTTGAAGTATCAAAATTCCCGGGAGTCTCGACCAGATTTCTCGGGAATCGAAAGGCTCAAAATTGCCATTGGTTTCTGAAAGGATAATGCTATGAAGCTTAGTTCTGTCAACTGCTGAAAATTTTAAGAACAAGGTATCTCAAAACGCACTGCACTGAATGATCCGCGGTGTCTACGTCATCATTTTGTGATTTTTACACTTTTTAGTATTGTTAAAATAGTGTTTTAGCAGAACTAGGGGAACGGCATGTGATTTCACCACGACTTAATGTTGTCTTAATAGCACTTTGACGTTTGATTACATCTTCTAGAAAGCGTTTTCAACCCATATCAAGCAATAAATTATTTTTTCAAAAATATTTTTCTAGATGCCGTACCTTCCAAATGTTACGATTTTTTGTTATTTAAAAAAAATAGTATTTTTAGAAATAGATTTTTTGTGTTAATAAAATGAGTTCCTATTTATTTTTCTAAATAGTCTTCAGCAATACTTACAACTTTGCCGAAAAAACCAAACTGATCAGAAAATTCTTTCAAAATATTCAAATTTCCGTACCATTTTTGTATGAACAAAGTTGTATGAAGCCAAGTATGGAGACTTGTATGGGCGAACCATTGACCATTTTGATCATAAAGAACAAATCAAGAAAAACAATAATTAAAAAAACATGAAATCGGTCACTCCTTAAAGAATTTCCAAAAATGTCAAAATTTTACGTGGAATTCTGGATTCTGGAAAGTGTAATGGATGGCGAAAAGTCAAATTGCATCACTTTAATGAATTTAGTACTTCAAAAGGTCAACAAAAGGCATATCTCAACCGAAAATAAACCGTTGAAAAATCAAACTGAAAAAATAATCGGTTAAATCAAAGTGAATAATCGTTTGAAAATGGTGAAAAATTGAAAATAAAATGAAACACCTCACCCTGCCGCACCTTCCCACCTCCTTCCTCCACTGCTCAATGGAGTGAGAAAATCCGATGTTTGGTCGCGGCGAAGAGCTGGTAATCGCATTAATTAATTTATTGTGTTCAAGCCTCTGATCTCTCTGTCCACTCAGCTTCCCACGTGGAATGTCTGGCCAACACGACACGCGACGGCCACCGACGGCTTGGCCAAAGTGTTTTATCCCGATGCAATAAAAATTAATTGAGCCTTCAATTTTCGGGGGGTGCGCCATTTAAAATTAATAATGCAAAGCCACGATTTTTCCGTGACCACCACACACACACTCATACGGACGTTGAGGACGTGTTACCCAAAATAAGCGTTTGTGATAATGAATTTTCGGATTGGTGTCATGTCGTGGGGGATTTTGGAGTTCGGAACAAGAACGATGCACTGATACACGACATAAATATGTAGAAAAAGTGGATAGTATGGAAGTATTTGGGAGAATCGAATATAAGGAGAAGTTTCATCAGAATGTAATACAAAAAACTTCAAAACTAACTAAAATTAGATGCCAGTTAATTGGGCTTAAAATTGCTTTATATTTCCCAAACTCAAAGAAATCAACCATAGTCACTGACCACCAACATCAAGCTCTCCCTACAACACACGAGAACCTCCTATTTTTAGCAGCTAATCAGCTTCCATAGAACTTCCCTGCCCTCCAGAACTTACCGTCCGAGGCGAACCCGCCGAGCAGGTCGTTCTCCTGGATGTGATTGATGATGTAGCTGTCCCGGCTGAAGCCATTGCCACCGTTGGCTCCGTTTTTGCCAGTGTTGTCGTGGGCGCCCTTGCCGTGGTTCTGGTGGTGCTGCTTCCGGCGGGGCTGTTTGGCCGTCGGCGGAATGTACGGCGCGACCGTCGTGGTCGGCTTCGGTGGTAACCGGAGTTCTGCGGTTGAGGAGAGAGAGCGGAGAGAAGAGAAGGAAATTATTACAGAGCACACACGTGCATAATTCGCTGGTAATTGATTCACGGAAATTGACCGCCGGCGGCGTTGCGATCATTGATTTTGATCGGGTGTTCATTCACCTGGTTGGAATTGCATTGAATAAATTATAGTACAAAGCAAAATTATAGTGCAAAGCATTGAAATCAGGATCAAAGCTTAAATAACATGTTAGTAGTCTTTGATTTCCTTGAAAAATCTTATAAACCATTTCTAAGAAAATTTAAAAACATGAAAGCTTTCAGCATTTGCTGGGATTTTCTTCTGACCATACCCTTGGATCACAAAAAAAAGGCCAAAGTCAAAGCACCATCGGTCGCACGTCCCCCGTGAAATGTGACTGACAGTAAAATTGATGGAAAATTACCACGGACCAATGGGTTTCCCTCTTTTTGGCTCCCTGCCTTCCGGAACTCACTGAGTCGTGGGATGATTTTCTCATTTTTGTTTTTGATTTTTTGACCGCCACCAGTTGATGGGGTTTGGAGAGTTGGGCTTTTAAGTGGCCACCCACCATGCGTCGGCATGATTGATACGAAATTGATGGGAAGTGTGGCCTTGGTATCGTCGTGGCCTTGGTATCGAATTAGAAATTTTAAAAGACCACACAGCTCAATATTTTTGATGTTGATGTCTGTAAATCCTTCAGTTTCGTCAAGGTACAGTAGATTTTGGATCCCTTAACATGCTCCAATCGACAGAATTGAATATACGTAAATTTCCTACCAAAACATAACATTTAAAATGTCGTGTTAAATTCTAAGGCATCATCTTAGGGGGTTACATGCATGTAGATAGTCTAAAAATTTAATATTACAGAAAATTTATTAAATCCATTTCAAAGATGAATTCCAATCACTCCTGAAAGTTTCATGAAGATATTTCATGATTAGAGTGAGTAATAATCAATTTCAGCTTGAATCTTTGCCATGCGCAAAGTAAGCTGCCAAACTTTCTGAGCGTTTTTCCAAAAACAACGAATTGATTTACGGGTGCCCACGATATCTCGAGATTGGGTGAAACAAATGGGCTGGAATTTTTAGTGAATACATATCTCGTGTGCATGACAATATTTAAAACAAACTTTTTGAAAACCGACCTTTGGCATGCAAACGGGACCAGTTTAACGAGTCTTCACCTAAATTTTGAGACGATTTGATCAAAGCAGTGTTGAGATATCTTGGTACCCATTTTTTGAAACGGTTAACTTCAAATAGCGATAACTCGGCAATAGTACAACCAAATGTATTCAAATTTATTACAATTTGTTAGTAGAAGAAAATGTATATTTTAATTTCCTGAAAACAGATTTTAAAAAAGTTTAAAATTGTGCTTATACCACCCTTGACATTTTTGCCTCTTAACATGTATGTAACCCCTTAAGCAAACATGCGTACCCACGTTTATCTGTAAAGGTAACAAAAATAAGGGGGTGCAAACCCAAGTAACCGCGAGGCACTAAATAGCGGCATTAAATCAGCATTATATTGGCATTTAATACCAGCAATTAATGCTTCAAAACATTTAATCAGAACTTTTCCCTTGAGAAATATTTCAAGTGGCGCACAGTGATGCTGATTTAATACTTCACCGAAAGCTCAAACAAAAAAAAACTGCTTTATCGACGTCAAGGCTTGGGGAAAAAAAAGAACAGCTGCTCCACACACACTTGGTGGTGGGCCTCCTTTGTTTTTTTTCTCCTGTTGCGTTTCATGTGTGAGTGTGACACTTTGATGTTATTCTTGCATTTTTCTCGTCGATCTCCAGGATGCGCGCCAGCCAACTGATGTATTCTGAAATGAGTGTTTGTTTTGAAAGTTTTAATCGATGTGGTTGATGCATCGAACATTAAGAAAGACTTTCTTTCTGCTGTTTCGAGTTTCTGGTTCATGAGAAAAACCCGTTGTCATTGCGTTGGACGAAAATTATTGACGAATCACTCAGCAAATTGCGGCCATCCAGTCAAGTACAGTACAATCAATTACGGAAAGCTTGAGGTTAATAGGGATAAGTACTGGCTAACGGCTAACGGGAACTGTTTTTCCGAGGAGTGCTTGGTCCACGATTGGCAAAATTTCGCAAAGTGTATCAGACTTCCGGAAAGCAGCTTTTTGCTTGCGAGAAAAGTCATTCTATTTACCAGAGAACTTTTGATAATTGGCTTCATTACAGGCTGCAGTTTGCACAAAAAAAAACAAACAAAAAAACACTTCAGTCAGCGCGAATTGAACCCAGTTCACGCAAAAATAAAACTGATGCACACTGCGGGAACTGCGCCTTAGCCCGCACGCTTATTGAAACGGTATGACGGGAGAAGGATAAAAGTCAATAAGAGCGTGCCTGATTGAAATGTTTCCCGTATCGATGGGTTACTTTGTTGATGAACATCAAAGCTTTGAAGCACATTTTCAAGGTCGTAAATGGTGATTTAATGCCAGTTGTAATGCTGCAAAGTCTTGGTACTTTGAGGCATTCGCAAAGCTCATTTACTACTTCAAAACATCCCAGTGCTGATTTAGTACTGAATTAAAACTTCAATTTAGTGCTTGTGGTTACTTGGGAATGATTGCTTGAAAGAGTACCCGCAGAGTATTTTTATTTATTGGCAAGAAATTTACTAAAACTTAAATCTGTCAATGGAGCACTTCCATTCGAGCAGTTTTTGCTTTTTTCTACAATGTATTTCTTATGGAGCGAACTGTCAAAAACTGCTCGACTGCGGGTGCTCCATTGAAGTGTTTTCAGGAAGAATAAATCTATCATACCTTGATGAAACTGAAGCTTTTACTAAGATCAACTTTAAAAATGTCGAATTGTATTATCACTTTAGGCCGATTCAAATATTTTTCTATGTTTTTGTCGACCCCTTCAAATTGGTCCGAAAAATTAGGAGGCATAAAAATATTGATTTAAAAAAATCATCAGTTTAATAAAAATCTGAGTTCAATCAACATAAAACATAAAACATAAAACATAAAACATAAAACATAAAACATAAAACATAAAACATAAAACATAAAACATAAAACATAAAACATAAAACATAAAACATAAAACATAAAACATAAAACATAAAACATAAAACATAAAACATAAAACATAAAACATAAAACATAAAACATAAAACATAAAACATAAAACATAAAACATAAAACATAAAACATAAAACATAAAACATAAAACATAAAACATAAAACATAAAACATAAAACATAAAACATAAAACATAAAACATAAAACATAAAACATAAAACATAAAACATAAAACATAAAACATAAAACATAAAACATAAAACATAAAACATAAAACATAAAACATAAAACATAAAACATAAAACATAAAACATAAAACATAAAACATAAAACATAAAACATAAAACATAAAACATAAAACATAAAACATAAAACATAAAACATAAAACATAAAACATAAAACATAAAACATAAAACATAAAACATAAAACATAAAACATAAAACATAAAACATAAAACATAAAACATAAAACATAAAACATAAAACATAAAACATAAAACATAAAACATAAAACATAAAACATAAAACATAAAACATAAAACATAAAACTAACCCCCTAACTCCTAATAACGTTTTGTAATACAAAAATGGGCCCTTCGATGATGTTTCGTCTACTTTATGTATAAGGGGAAGGAGGGGCAAGACGACCATATGGGGCAAGAGGAAAAATCGCTCGTACGGCCGTAATTTTTACAATTTTGATTATTTCCAGTATGAGAAATTGTTGCTAGCAATGCAATTAGCTGATTCTACTACCACATAACCGCCAAAACGACGTAAACGCCACGGGGCATTAGATTTAATGAAGTTTTTTTCAAAACCTTTGTTTTCTTATAATATTTGGAAATTACAAAATAAGGCTTAGGGTTCGTTTTAAGGCTCATTTTATCAAAATGCTATTTTTCCTAGGTCAGTAGTGTCCCTTCCAATAACTTGCACCTATTATAAAGTATGATTTAAATTTTGGTTATTTTTGTTAATAGCTTTAAAAAAATCTTGTTCAGGTGGGGCAAGTGTACTGGTCATATGAATTTTTAGTATGGAAAAAAATACGAATTGCTGCAAAAACATATTTTATTGGAAAATAAATACATAAAAAAACCTAACAACTGATAAACAATTGTTTAAAAAAATTGTCCATACAAAATATAGTCATATTATGAAAATTTACTATTTGTCATCTAGGTAACATTTTTTTTTGGAAAACGATCATATTTTTAGTAAAATATTATTATCTTCTTATCTATATATATAAAAAATTTCGACGGTTTTGTTCGAACGCGAATCAGTTCAATACGGAGCGTCGTATCGAGGTGCTTTTTGTTGCGTTGAGTTCGTAAAAGTCCAAGGAAGGTTCTTACGCCAAAAAGTGACAACTTTGGCCACTCTGGAACCGATTCCGGAAAACCTGCAGATTGTATGGAGAAAGCTGCGTAAAATCAAATTTTGATCACAGGAGGCTGAATAAGCAAATAAGTTCAAAACGTCAACAAACGAAAAAAGGCAAAACGAAGTTTGTCGGGTAAGGCTTGTATATATATAAAAAATTTCGACGGTTTTGTTCGAACGCGAATCAGTTCAATACGGAGCGTCGGATCGAGGTGCTCTTTGTTGCGGTGGGTTCGTATAAGTCCAAGGAAGGTTCTTACGCCAAAAAGTTACAACTTTGGCCACTCGGGAACCGGTTCTAGGGTACCTTGAATAAGTACGGGGATCGGTACAAATTCAGTCATTTTGATCGTAGGAGGCGAGCAAGAAAACTAATCAGAAAACAATCAACAAAATGAAAAAATGTCAAAACGAAAATTTGCAAAGATAAAGTGAATAAAATATAACAACGAAAATAAAAGAATAAAAAAAAGTGCAAATTTACAATAATCGGTTGAAGAAAGTCACCAAATAACGAGTCTCAAAAACCAACTAGAGTTAGGAGTACCTAAATTAGTGAAGTTTTTAACAAAAATTACTCTTTAAAATTCTTTAATTATAGCTCAAAACATTTTATCCCTCAGCGATCAACTGAAATAAAACAAATCAGCAAATTGAGAAAGATGATTGCAAAATTTACTTCGAAAAAACCAGTTATAAGCTTATTGAAAAACAAATATGCGAGCTCGGAAGTATGTTGTGATTACGTTGCAAAATCATTATATAACAGGTATGTGCAGTTCTCTAAAAGCTTAGCGCTTAACATTACTTGGCGAAAACTTCCTGCAGGGAAATAAATAAATACAGTGCTGCCATCTGGCAGAAAATTGAGGAAATGAGAAAAGCAATGTGGCAGAGTTACGCTGTCACGGCGAGAAATTAAGAAATCAGACTGGGAAATTTAGAAGTTATATGAATATCAAAAATGTTTAGTATGATAAAAAAATGTTTTAAACGTAACTCAAGAAGCACTTCACAAAAGTTAAAAAAAGAAACTTTTGGGTCCACAATTTAAATCTCTACATAAATCCATACACACACACGCACAGACATTTGAAAAGAGTATGATTTTATATGGTTAAAAAGCGTAAATAAGAAGTTAATTTTAGAAACATTTTAAAGCCAAACCACAATGAGGATGGCAAAAAGAGTGGGGTGAACAATAGCGGGTCAAAATAAAAAAAAAACTGTCGTCAGTAAATAAAAGCCTCAAAATTATTAACAAAATAATGTTCACGAAAGGTAAAAACAACGTTTGAAGAAGAAAAAACGTAAAAAAATGAACTTTAAACATAACATAAGAAAAAGGCAGGACGAAGTTTGCCGGGTTAACCTAGTTTAATCTAAAAATTAAAGAAACGTTCTAAAACATTCTAATCTGATGTATTTAAGTGATAACAGTTCAATTGTTAGCAAATTAACATGTTTTTTCATGCATTGTTCCTCTTGCCCCAACGGGTTGTTTGTCCTGCCCCACTAGTTGAGTAGAACGCATAGAAAATCAAAAATTTTAAAATCATTTTTTTGCATTAAAAAAAAGGATTTTTTAAAAACTTTTTCTATCAAAGTCTTAGCCAAGACCTAGAATAAGATGATTATAATAAAATCCGACAGATTTTTAAACTTTTTTAATGGGTTATAACGAGCATTTTCTTAGCTTGTTACACTTGCCCCACTTTCCCCTACTTTGTCATTGCACAGTATCCATTTTGAGGTCATGACAAAGAATTCTAGGTGCACACTTAGGGAGCATTCTTTTATAACATAACGCAGGTAAGAGGATGGGGGGGGGGGGGTCCATTGGCCATGTTAAGCTCCATGCGAAAATTTTAAAATTTGTCTGGAAATTATGTTACAAAGGGGGAGGGGGTCCAAAAATCTAAAATTTAAAGTTACGTTACGCACCATTATTAAACGATAGCTAATAATGTGAGGAATATTGTTTTTTTTTTAAAGAAAAAAATATTCAGCATTTGTACAAATTTAAATGCTCTTTTGAAATGTTAGTCCCGATTCCAATTTTTTTTTAAATATTGTATTGAAAAGATCAGAAAATTTTAAAAATGTTTCATTAACATTTTCTCCATACTTTTGAATGGCTGCAGTTTTTGTCTCCTGAAACATAAAAATTATTAAACCGCAACATTTGAGCCATAGAGATAAACGATCAAAAATTTTGCCCGCCGATTTATCATTTTTTTATTTGGAAAAATATTGTTTTAAGGAAAAAAACAGAAATTTTAGTCAAGCAATTTTTCGACTTCGATTTTGATGTAAAATCAAATTTTCCTGAAAATATAATGTAAATAAAATCTATTTCCAGTTTTGCTGGAGAAATGCTCAACTAGTATACCAAAACCAGCCCGGAAAATGTGTTTTATACTTGTTCTTATTGAAGATTAATACACAATTTTGAATATTTTGTGTTTTTGGAATACTTAAACTATTAATAAATCGTATGCAAGCTTGACAAAAACTTTAAGAAAACATTCTCAACTTACCATTCAACCGTATCCGGGCGTCCGCCTTGCCGAGTGCGTTGATGCTGGAACAGAGGTACGCCCCAAAGTCCGACTTCTGGAGGTTCTTTACCGTCAGGTTGAGCTGCCAGGTAAACACGTTCAGCTTTTCCTCCGTGATAACGTACTTTTCTCCTTCGTACAGTTTGATTCCTAGGAGGAAGGGCAAAAAAGAGAAAAAAAAACACAACGTAAAATACCTTTTTTTAGTACAACTTCCAGCAAATCCAAAATGTGCATGGTCATGGTTTCTGCGACTCAAATCGCTCGTAACAAATTAATCTCGGTCTGTGGTGGAGCGCTGGGACCACTTCTGGTGGGGGAGGAAAAACAACACAACCCTCAACAGCAGACGTTTGTTTCGATTATAACGGTCCTGCAGTGAGCGAATGTGACAACTTTTGTGCTTTGGCCAGAAGAAGCAGAAATCTGGCCGTTATTTTGGGACCGTAAAACAACGGGCATTTCAGTGCAGGCAGGACCTTTTTTTTAAGGGTGTGGTTGTTCAACCGAAAGCAACACGCTCCCGTAGGGAAATAAATCAAAATTACATTGTACGGAGTCGTACCAAATGACTTGTAAAATTGGAAAATCGGAAACACACCATGTGGTGTGTACACACACTCACATGTCGTCATCATCATCAATAACAAGACCCTACTCGGCTCAAAGCTTTCACGTTAGGGGAGGTTTGGAGCTTTTTTCTGGTGGGTTAATGTACGGTACAAACGAAATTTGATTATTTTTTTTTTGCGAGTTGCTTCAATTTACGAATCTGCAAAGCCTAAGCCATTTTTCAAGGGCGTATTTTTTATTTGGTTATGTGACTTCAAACATATCTGATAAAAAAAGATTTCTGGAAACAAAATTCCATTTCTAATCAGTTTTGAAAGATTCACTTTAATCAAATTGTTTAAAATGTAAAAATTCCCATGATGGTTGCCCTTAGTCTTCATTTGTAAGCTATTCACATCACATGATCCTTGAAATCAAAAAAAAAAATTAAACTCAATTTCAAGTACAGTATGTAAAAAAAGTATTTACACCCCTTGGGCACTATGCACATATTGTGATGAAACATCTAAACAATTTAATGTTGACAGAAACCCAGTACTACATTTTGTTCAGAAACTCATGCCAAACATTTTGCTACAAAATGCTCATGAAAAGATGATTTCTATAAAAAGTTCTATAACAAATACTATTACAAAAATAAAAAAAGGTGCAAAAACAGTTTGTACACCTTTCGAAAAATCTACTTAAATAAAGTTATTTGTTGACAAATCACCATAAATCCAGTCTCTCAACTCTAAATAGGCTTCCTTGACTGATTAAAAAAATAATTTGGATTGAATATAAAGTTAACTAACTACTTAGTATAAAAGTTTATATTATTCTGGAAATTATATATAAAACTTATCTAAACTTAATTTTGCAAACTTTTAATTCAACTAAATGCCAATGTATTTCCAAAGAAATGCTAAATAAACATTTTGGAGTGGGTATAATACCGTTTTGGGGGTCTTTGTATCGATAGAATAGATTTTTCGTTGGAATTTCGTACCAACCCGGAATTACGTCGTCGGAAAATCCACCGGCATCCGAACCGGTTCACGATTCACAAGTCAACCTATGTGGCATCGGAAAGGGTATAAAATTTCCAATCTTTTGATACCCATACATCTAGGTTTTCTATAAAACCCACGTTAGCAACTCTTTGGAAATATATTGACATTTAGTTGAATTAAAAGTTTGCAAAAATAAGTTTAGCTTAGTTTTATATAGAATTTCCAGAATAATATAAACTTTTGTAATTAGTAGTTAGTAAACCTAATATTCAATCCAAATTATTTTTTTAATCAGTCAAGGATGCCAATTTGGAGTTAGGAGACTGGATTTATGGTGATTTGCAACAAATAACTTTATTTATGTCAATTTTTCGAAAGGTGTACAAATTTTTTTTGCACCTTTTTTGATTTTTGTAATAGTATTTGTTATGTAACTTTTTATGGAAATCTTCTTTTCATGAATTTTTGTGTGGCAAAATGTTCGGCATAAGTTTCTGAACAAAACGTAGTACTAGGTTTCTGTCAAACTTTAAATTGTTTACATGTTTCATCACGAAATGTGCATAGTGCCCAAGGGGTGTAAATACTTTTTTTACATACTGTAAATCCCAACTAGAAACATTGAACTATGAAACATTGTTGAAACATACATAATTGTGTTCATTAATTTGGGAAACAATATAGAATCTATTCAAATCATTTTTGAGAACATTTTTTCTGAACAATATGTATTTTACCTATTGTAAATGCACACACCAAAGTTCATCAGACTTTGGTAATTTCAGCCCAAACCTCAAAGAGTACCCTCCAACATTCCACCCCCAGAAATAAACTCAACTCACCGTCGTGTTTGTACCATCCGTTGAGGGGCGTGGGAAAAGCTTCGACGATGCACTGGAGCATGACGTGACTCTCGACCGGGGCTCCGACCAGCTGGTTGCCGGCCTTAACGCTAGGTGAAACTGGGTGGAGAAAATGGAAAATTAAAAAAAAATGAAAAATTGAGTGAAAAAAGAAGAACGCAAATGATGATCAAAGTGTTTGCATGTGTGTGTGTGTGTGCCCCACTCAGAGATTGATGAAAATTGACCCAGAACGTGATTCGATGGGCTTTTAATTAACTTTGGGCGGGGGAGTGTGTGTGTGCATTATGGTAAAGCAGGGTAATGACCAGGTCATTCAAGCAATTTGTTTGGGCAGTTTTTCGAAAATATTTACTCGCGCATGACTTCTTCACAATGTTCGTAATGAATTTGGGAGGGTGGCTTAATGGGTTTGGCATTTTTTCTGTTTATGGTTGACAGATTGAATTTTAAGCTTAATTTGCTTGAATACTCACAGTTGATTTGCACATCGTATCGCTTGCTCACGGATGGAGGCACACCGTTGGAAGCTATGCAGAGATATCCGCCCATGTCGGTTCGCTGCACCTGGTTCAGGACGAGTCGTTCACCTTCGACGACTTTCACCGCTGTAAGGAGAAAATTTGTTGGTTTTTATCTTACATTATATTTTTTCAATCGAAATGCTTTGAATAAGGATATAGAAAAAAAATTGTATAACTATAAAAAAAGATACGAAGTATATGAAATCAAAATAAATAAGGCACATAATAAAACAATAAGTACAACAAAAATTAAGTGAATTTAGAAATACCCTTGACATGTAAATGAAATATAATTATAAATATATACTTAATTAAAAAAAAAACTGTCTATCCAGTTTTCCTACTAACCCTTATTAAAAATTTTAGAATGAATCAGCAATCGATTCTTAGAGAACTTTCATTAGATTTAGAATTTTGTGTACGTTTCTTTCTAAAAATGGCTCAATTTTAAATAGTTGATATAACCCTATTCTGAATTATGTATTTTTCTACAAAACAACTTTTTTTTAACAATTTTGAAAACAATGTTGTCGATTTTGAAAACTTTCACAACAAAATCGAAAAATGGTGACGAGGTTGTAGACATAGACATAGAAACATTGAGTTATAGGATTTGTGCAAAAGTTCAACTTTTCAGTACTAAATTTAATATTTTTATAATTTTCTTAATTTTTTGATATACTTTAGGGGACTAAAAAGACGTCTTCTGAGCTGTAGTGCTGGTTTAGAAGAAATGTTTTTTTTATAATGAATTATGAAATTATAAAAAAAAAACACATTAGTTTCATTTGAGACGATGTATCTCAGAGACTAATTGCCCGATTTTTAAAGTTCTAGAGACAACATTGAAGGAAATTTTCTAGGTATTCAAAAAAATCAGAGGCAAGAAAAGAAATACTATTAAAATGAATAAAAAAAAAATCAAAAATGTTTAGGTAAAAGTAGTAATAACTTCAAACTGGTTCATTTTATCAAAAATTTGTAATGAAAAACTTTATTGTATTGGCTTATTTTTCCAATCTCGATCAATCAATACACTTTAAAAATTTTGTTCAAGGCACTTCAAGGCAAGAGGTATCACACCTTATACCTTATTACAAATATGCTACTTTCTACTTGATGTGTGGTTTCAAAATTCAGAAATTGTAAAAAGTTTAAAAAGTACTTTTTTGATTATAAATGCAGAAAAAATCGATCATGAATATTTAACCCCTTCCCACCCAGAGCAAAATCGAGATTTTTTCGTTTTTCACTATTACATGTAACTGGATTGACCAAATTGGATGAAATTTTAATAGTTATAAGCTAACGCAAAAAAATAAAAAGTTTAAAAATTGAATTTACGAGACATGGTTTTAACATTTGAATGAACAAAGTGTATAAAAATGCATTTTACACCTGCCCAGTTGTTTTGCAATCATTTGTTTTCAAAATACCTGAGTATTGACGATTTTTTTTTGCAAAAAAAAGGTTTTGCGGTGTACATTGGAATTTCATAAATATTCAAAATACTTTTAATCGATGATTTGGCTTCTATTTTCATTAAAATTTTAAAGTTTTTTGAAAAAAAATTTGTTTTGCCCCCTGATTTTTCGGATTAATTTTAAAGGGGGCTACATAAACTTTGAAAAATATTTGCAACGGCCTAATGATAAAATTCACTTGTTAAAAGTTTATCAAAAACTATAGCTAATGGCACGTCATTTATAAAGTTGGTCCCCACTGACAAGGTCATGATTTCTGTGAGCCAGAAATACTAAATTAACCATAGGGAAACCCACATGGTGAGAATTATCTCCGTATTTCATTTATTTGGTTGCTTTAACAAATACATTGGTGCAGTTGTTATCCTGAGCTTAGATATGGACTACCTTTCAACAGCTGATTTGTTCTTAATGGGGAGAGAGTTTACTCTTACTAAGGAGAACGAATTGGACAGAGAAGGAAAACAAATGCAAAAATAACCTTCAAAATAGCTAATAGATGTGGGATAGTTAGAGGCAGCAATGGAATAATCATCATCAAAAGAAAATCTTTAGATGTTCATCAAGAGAAAAAATCCGAAGGGAGCGGAGGGAAAAGGAGAAGAGCCCTCTCTCGTGCACGAAAGATCGGTAAAAAAATTCTAAAAAAAATCATCACCTTGATTATTCGGTGGAACATCTTTTTCACTACTACGCTTGCAAGTGTAACGTCACACGTCGAAAAATGACCTATCACATTTTGTAGATGTGCAATGTGTGTAAACAAAGTGAAATAAATAATTTTAAGTGGTGCTGGGAAGGAAATTCAGAAAAAATCATCAGCAGATTGGTTTTCTTGGAGAATTTCGGGAGCGATTTTCTTTTGCGTGATTTGCCTCCTCTCTCTTTCGCGGGTGAAGAAAGTTCGCAAGCGAAATTGATTGTTTTGCGAATATTCCATCCCTGGTTAGAGGAAAGGAATTATCTCCGTTTGATTGCTAAATAAATCTTCCTATGAATCTCGAAAATATACCTAATGCGGAACAGTTTTTTGTCTCAAATATCACTGAAAATTTATGTGTTTTCCATATGAGCAGTTCTCTAGGATTTCGGTCATTCGATTTTTTTTTGTATTTTTTAATCCGACTGAAACTTTTTTGGTGCCTTCGGTATGCCCAAAGATGCCATTCTGCATCATTAGTTTGTCCATATAATTTTCCATACAAATTTGGCAGCTGTCCATACAAAAATGATGTATGAAAATTCAAAAATCTGTATCTTTTGAAGGAATTTTTTGATCGATTTGGTGTCTTCGGCAAAGTTGTAGGTATGGATACGGACTACACTGGAAAAAAATGATACACGGTAAAAAAAATTTGGTGATTTTTTTATTTAACTTTTTATCACTAAAATTTGGTTTGCAAAAAAACACTATTTTTAATTTTTTTTTGATATGTTTTAGAGGACATAAAATGCCAACTTTTCAGAAATTTCCAGGTTGTGCAAAAAATCATTGACCGAGTTATGAATTTTTTAATCAATACTGATTTTTTCAAAAAATCGAAATATTGGTCGCAAAATTTTTTCGACTTCATTTTTCGATGTAAAATCAAATTTGCAATCAAAAAGTACTCTAGTAAAATTTTGATAAAGTGCACCGTTTTCAAGTTAAATCCATATTTAGGTGACTTTTTTGAAAATTGTGGCAGTTTTTCATTTTTTTAAATTAGTGCACATGTTTGCACACTTTTGGAAAAAATATTTTTGAAAAGCAGAGAAAATTCTCTATATTTTGCTTCTTTGGACTTTGTTGATACGACCTTTAGTTGCTGAGATATTGCAATGCAAAGGTTTAAAAACAGGAAAATTGATGTTTTCTAAGTCCCACTCAAACAGCCCACCATTTTTTAATGTCGATATCTCAGCAACTAATGGTCCGATTTTCAATGTTAATATATGAAACATTTGTGAAATTTTCCGATCTTTTCAAAAAAAATATTTTCGAAATTTTCAAATCAAGACTAACATTTTAAAAGGGCGTAATATTGAATGTTTGGCCTTTTTGAAATGTTAGTCTTGATTTGAAAATTTTGAAAATAATGTTTTCGAAAAGATCGGAAAATTTCACAAATGTTTCATATATTAACATTGAAAATCGGACCATTAGTTGCTGAGATATCGACATTAAAAATGGTGGGCTGTTTGAGACTTAGAAAACATCAATTTTCCTGTTTTTAAACCTTTGCATTGCAATATCTCAGCAACTAAAGGTCGTATCAACAAAGTCCAAAGAAGCAAAAGAGAATTTTCTCAGCTTTTCAAAATATGTTTTCCAAAGTGTGCAAACATGTGCACTAATTTAAAAAAATTAAAAACTGCCACAATTTTCAAAAAAGTCACCTAAATATGGATTTAACTTGAAAACGGTGCACTTTATCAAAATTTTACTAGAGTACTTTTTGATTGCAAATTTGGTTTTACATCGAAAAATGATGTTGAAAAAATTTTGTGACCAATATTTCGATTTTTTGAAAAAATCAGTATTGATTAAAAAATTCATAACTCGGTCAATGATTTTTTGCACAACCTGGAAATTTCTGAAAAGTTGGCATTTTATGTCCTCTAAAACATATCAAAAAATAAAAAAAATTAAAAATAGTGTTTTTTTGCAAATCAAATTTTAGTGATAAAAAGTTAAATAAAAATCACCAATTTTACCGTGTATCATTTTTCCAGTGTAGTCCGTATCCATACCTACAACTTTGCCGAAGACACCAAATCGATCAAAACATTCCTTCAAAAGATACAGATTTTTGAATTTTCATACATCAATGTAAATTTGTATGGAAAATTATATGGACAAACTAATAATGCAAAATGGCTTCTTTGGGCATACCGAAGGCACCAAAAAAGTTTCAGTCGGATAAAAAAATACAAAAATTAAAATTGAAGAAAAAAGACCGATTTCGTAGAGAATTGCTCATATTTCTTATAATCATGTTCAATTTCATAAAATGGCTTGATTTTTGTATGTTTTTGCATATTTTTTTCATCAGCAGCATTTCAAATCTAATGTATAGGTTGAATTAATTACATTTTTACCATCTTCAAAATATGAGCCCAGTATTTTAATTGTAATTTGTTTTTTTTTTATTGATATTTGGTTAGTTTAAGCTTTTTTTACAAACATAGAACTTATTATGCAAATTATATTTTATGCAAAAGTTTGCTTGAGATTTATTCTTCTTAAATTTAATAAAAGTTCTCTAAATGTTTTGAATTTGAGAAGAAAAAATATGAACCGCAATAAACAATACTAGAGTTTTTTTTGAAAAGGACCTATAAACTATTGTCTTTCATATGTTTATAGGACCTTATTAAAAAAAACTTTAGAGTAGTTCTGTGAATAATTTGTTAAGACATAATATAGGAAATATTAACTAAAAATAGCTCTTACTAGAATATGATGCACTTAATCAAGCGTTCGTAAACCAAACTTTGTTTTTTTTTTACAAATAAATGCCCCTGGTTGTTTTTGTAGATTCATCATAAATCATAATTCAAATAAAGAATGAAAGTTTTTTTGAAGATAAAAATGGAATAAAACTTTACAGCTAAAATCATATTTTTTTAGTATTGTTGTCTCAAAAAAGTAGAATCTACTAAATCACCAATCATGTAGGCTTCATCCATAAAGTACGTGACGCTAAAATCAGCCAAAATTTACCCCCCTCCCCCCCTTTGTCACGCTTTTTCTATACTTATAACATGCAATGTCACACATGCTCAGACCCCCCTCCCCCCCTAGAGCGTGACATATTTTATGGATGACGCCGTACTCACCCTGCTTCTCCCGCCCCTCGGACCGCACGATAATGTCCTTGCTTCCCTCGCGACGCCACTGCACCGTCGGCAGGGGCACTCCCACCGCTTGGCACAACAGCTGCACGTTTCCGCCCTCGTTGGCAACGCCCTCCTCCAGTGAGGCACTGTTCGGGTCGTTGGAGTTCAGGATGTCCGGTGAGACCACCACGTCCAGGTTGCCAGACTGGGTAGTGAAAAATGCAGAAAAAAAAAACAGATGAAATTTATGTAATACGCCATGAAAGTATCATCTTCTCCGCGGTGTGACCGGATGACCCACCTGGTGCCGCATCGGATCCGTGTTCACCTGGCACATGTAACTTCCGGAGTCGTTGAGCTGGACGTGCGAGATGTGCAGCTTCCAGGTGTTGTGCCCGTTGTGCGTGACCGAGAGCCGCGGATTCACGGCCACCATGTGGGTGTGGATGGCCAGGATGGCCTTCGAGTCGGACTTGATCCAGGCAACCTGGGGTAGAGGAGAAGAAAAAAAGTTTAAATGCATTTAGAGGACATGAATGGAATCGTCATTTTAATAGGAGAGATTTAGAAAAATTGGTATTTCTGATGGAACAATTAAAAATTATTTCAGTTAAATTTAGCAAAGATTAGCAAAAGTTCAAGCATAAAACTTGAGAACAAGTGGAATTTTGTCGAATCAATGATATTTCTTTTATTAAAAAAATGTATATTTGGCTTTCCACAATCCCCTAATTGCCAAAAACGAGCGCCGAACTTATCGCACTTGAGCCATCCAAGCCCGGACCAAGACACGGAAACACTGTTAGCAAGCAGCATGTGCAGCGGAAAATCGTGTTTCCGCAGCCGTTGCTGCCGTTTTGCGAAAGCGAAGGGAAAACTTTTTCTCCCCTCTCCCTGACCAGAATCGAAATGATGAAATTTTCATTTCAACAATTTCGATTTCGTGTTACTGGGCGCTGAAAAAAAGCAGCGCGGCTAAACTTTGCCCTAGGTCCGTTCCCTCGCGTTTTTTTTTATTTTTTGCATTTGCAATCGCCATTTTTCGGTGGTGACCATGAAAACTCCATTAAGTGGGCCTGAAATCGCTGAAAATATTTCACTAACCCCCCCCCCCTCCCCTCCCCCCCCCCGTCCTTGTGATGGCACGCTGACACGCAAAATTTTAAACGTTGAAGAATTCATTACTTTTCGGAGGGGTTGTTTTTTCCTCTCTCTTACTCTTGAGCGAAATGTCAAAATGCTGGAGCTATCAACCACGAACCGGCTTCGTGGCGTTCGCGCCAAAAACTTTTATTCGATCGTTATTAATGATTTTATTCGATTTTGGGAGCACCGTCAACCGTATTTATTTGAGATTGTTTTTTTTTTGTAATAATGTTTTAATTTCTAAATTAAATTTTTGAATGTTTTATTCAATTCACATAGTGAACAGTTCTGTTCCAAGATGTTACATTTGCAATTTAAAGATTTTGAGAACATTTCAACTGGGATTATTTCATAAGCCTTTGCAGGGAAGGTACATATTAGATATATTTAGTTTATATTTGCTCTACACAGGAAAAAATGATGGTAATATTCATCAGAAAATGGTGACAGATTTTGCACCAAAAAAAAATGATTAATTTTACCTCAGAAAATGATGAATTTTCATCAGTTTTTGATCTGGTTTACATTTTTACACATTTTTTATGTAATATTACTCAAAAAAAGAGATTATATTCAACCTACCAAATTTTCAACATTCCAAAATTCAACTCTTTTTTCTGTGGAAGTGCTCTGTAATGGACAATATATTTTGAGAACTCTTAATGTTTTATTCAAAATGCAGAAAACTGAATTGAAAAATACAAATAAAACACTCCCTGCGCTTTCAAATAAAAAAAAAATATGTCAAATTTCAAGCCGAACTTTAAACCGAACCGAACTTTTGGTTTTAAAGCAAAAAGACCCCTTCCACTTTTGAACATGCGTAAAAAGAGGTGTTTTCAATCATTTGCAGCCTGAAACGGTGATGAAACAGAAAAAAAGTATTTTCATCGAAAAAAACACAAACAAAGTTTCAAAATCTTTGCCCGTTACTCAGCTGTAAAAAAAATGGAACATGTCATTTTATGGGAAATTTAATGTACTTTTCGAATCTACATTAACCCAGAAGGGTCATTTTTTCATTTAGAACAAAATTTTTCATTTAAAAATTTCATGTTTTTTCAAACTTTGCAGGGTTTTTTTTAGAATGTACAATGTTCTACAAAGTTGTAGAACAGACAATTACATTTTTTTTGATATGATGGGTTTGGACTAGAGGGTGACTAGCGGGAATTCCCGGGAAAATTTTCCCGGGAAATCGACTATTTTTGGCCCTCTTGATTCCCAGGAAATTTGGTCGTGATTCCCGGGAAATTTTAAACTAAAGAATATCGAAGCAAAATTTAACAAACTAATTAGAAAAACATTTGAAAATTCAAAATTGTTTTTGTCATTGGATGTACAATATTCGATGTTCAAGTTTGAATAAACTAATACATCTCTAATTTTCTTATTCAGAAAGTGTAAATTTTAACTTAGGCATACTTAGCTGTTATTGTTTCTATTTATTATTTCTAAGAGGTAAAAGCTTTTTCAAGAAAAGTATAAAAACTATGACAATATTTGTAAATTTAAGGTCCGCCACATATGAACATTTGGATTTTCCTGATAAAAATTTCTTTAATGAATATTTACAGTTGACCTTAAAAAAGAAAAAAACAATTGTAAATTGTTGTTTTGATTCGTTATTTATCTTTTTGCAAAAATCTCGATACAAGGAAATTATATATAAGCTATTTTTCTACATCACAAAAATCTATTAACAAGTTTGTGCAATTTTTGAAAAATCACTCGGTACGAATTAAGATTCGTAAACATTATAAACTACAATTATGAGTCCCAACAAGCTCAAGAAACAATTTTGTATTTGCAGATTCAGAAAAATTTAAAAGATATACAATTCCCGAAACGAATGAGGCTACTAATTAACGTTTCATTGAATAAGTATGAATTAATTATAACTGAATTCATTGAAAAGAAACACATTTATTACTTTTCTTTATAAATTATTGGCATTATTGGCATAGTTAAAAAAAACTCCCGGGTCCCGGGAATTCCCGGGAAATTGCAAAATTCAACTCTCGATTCCCGGGAAATTGAAAATCTCGAGAATCGTCACCCTCTAGTTTGGACACAAATTTCATTTTAATTATTTTTGATCTGGAATAAAAAGTACACAGATATTACTTTAGTGGGCATTACCTGAGGCAGAGTTGCCAGATCTTCAAATTTTCAGACTCGTTTGAAAGGTCTTTCAATTAACTAACCAACGATGTGCCGGATGATGGATCCGGACATAGTTCACATACAATTAAGTTGAGATCCGGCTTCCAAAAAGTATGTACATAAATATCACTTAAGCGCTCATAACTTGAGGTAGGGTTGCTAGATCTTCAATGTTTTGGACTTTTTGGAAAGCTCTTTTGATTACCTAACCAACGATAGTTCAAGACAAATGCAACCGGTTTGGGTCAAATCGGTTCAGCCAGTGCCGAGAAACATGAGCTAGTCTGTTGGTTACATACATACATACACTCTAGGGTGCCCAGAAAAAATGACCCCCTGCTCCACAAGCGTAAAACGGTTTATTGGGTTATTTTAACAATCTGTGCAAATTTTGAGCGAAATTGGTTGAGATTAACCCATTGATACCCGAGCCTAAAGTTAGTGGAAAAAATGTACAAAAATGACTTTTTTAAATCGCTAAAAACTTTTTAGGATCGAGTTTTACAGCTTTGGTATGTTCTACAAAGTTGTAGAGCATTACATTTCCAATGAGAAACTCATTTTTGGGAATATTTGGATGAAAGTAGCGCATCGTGCAGACCAAACCGTAAGAAAATTCGGTTTTCCATACATTTTTTCGATTTTCCCCATACAAATTCACCTTCAAGTATCAATGGGTAAATGTTGACCGATTTGGCTCATATTTTTCCCAGAGTCCTAAAATAGCCCAAGGAACAATATTCAGCTTGTGGAGCGAGGTTTTGAGAAAAAGTCACACACAGGCAGACAGTTGTTCAATTTTCTATTCAATTCATTTTTCGAGCAGGATTATAGCCTAGTTTACAATTAATTCAAGCAAAACAATGTGAATGGGCCAAGGTCAAAATGTAAACAAAGAGACTATTCTGCTCACGTCAGTTGATGTTTTCATAAGGAGCGAGCAGGATAGACTTTATGTTTACACTTAGACAATGGTCCTATTACATTATTGTGCAGTAAAAGTGTATTTGGTCTGTGGGTTATGTTTGATGTCATTTGTGCATCAATTTTGGAAATCAAATTTAAACTCTCATTTTAAAGTTACTCCTCACTACAGTCCCATCAAGGAAATTGCCTGACTGTGACTGACTGCTGGCAAGCCATCCAAAGTGGCAGTCCCTTTGCTGACGCCTCTCTCTCTCTGGCTCTGTTGAGCCATCCGTCAAGTGGTAGATATGCTAAACTGCCAAAGTTCCCAGTTTAGTGGGACACGCCGAACCGCCACCGAAAGTGATGAAAAAACGAAAACGCTTTTAATAAACTTGAAGCAAAATCAATTTCGAGCCTTCGATTTCCTCCTCCCCCTCAAAATCATCGCCAGTCACGCAGTTGACCCCACTCTTCCACTTTTTTTTTTTTTTTTGTTGAAGGGGGCGATGAAAAATCTATCTGACGTGACTAGGACAAAAAGCAATTGTGGCCAAAAGTTTTTCCAAATTCGTGTGCCGCTGGCAGCCCTGTGACGTATCCTGTTTGAAGGGCTCGAACATCGAGAGTTTCAAAAATTTTTCGCGTTTGCAGAAAATTAGTCGCAATGCATCAACTGGGCAGAGTAGCGTGAGTTAGCAATCAGCACGCAATTTAGTTTAATTTATATCACGGTTCTAACACGTTAATTAAGGTATAACGAGAAGCTATTTATGATCGAGCTTGATAGGGAAATTATCTAATCTAAGGTAACTATTCAACAAGACTTTATTGTGTCAGTTTTTTTTTGTGTTTGTTTTTCAATAAACGATTTGTGAAAAAATCAATCCGACTTACCCGATACTGGCCCAGGTTATTGACGACGCAGGTAAAGGACACATCCCGGCCCTGGGTCACCGTGAGATTGTCCAGGGGCGCCAGAAACTCCGGCTGAGCTTCCTGTTGCGATCCGTGGCCTGCGGTAATTCCGGAATGAAACCAAAAAGAAAAGCGATAAACATCCATGAAAATGGGATTTCTTTCCTCGAAACGCAACAAAACGACGATAATCACTCTATTCGAAAAACGCTTCGAGAGTAATTTTCCACGGGGTTTTCACTATTTCATTCAGCGCACACAGAGGGTTTTTTTTTGGCAGGGGCGCATTTGTGGGAGCGCACAAAGCTCGTGCATAATTAAATCCAACAAATTAAACTGGAGCGAAACAATTATGACAATTTATCATTCACGGCGACGGGCCAAAATTTCCCCAGTTTGCTGCTCGCGCGCGCTCATTCTCGTTTAATTTGAATAGGAAAACCCCAAGGATCGAGAAAGGATTGAGGATTCCAGGCAAAGTTGCAAACAAAATGTTTCTCTCTGTTATGCTAATACTTACAATCTCACATATTTAACCTTCAATAAAAAATCACAGTGTAGACGATAACTTTCAATTTCACATAAGGGTCATTCTCCGCCAACTCACACAGCGGTTGCCCCAACCCCTTTTCGATTTCCGTGAAACTTTGATTTGAGGGGTAATGTTGGTCCCTTATCAAGAAATTGAGGTCCATGTTTTTCAGTTATTTGTAGCTCGAACAGATTCAAACAGTACATACAATTTCCCATAAAATGATATGTCACACGATTTTTTGACAGTTTAAGAACGGGAAATGGCAGCGTTTCTAAAGCTTTTTTTTTTAAGTTTTTTGATGAAAAATACATTTTCCGACATTTTTAGTACGCCTTCAAATTGAGCGTCCAATTTTTCACAAAAGTCCCTTTGACACAGAGTTTCTATCTTTTCACGATTTCGAGCTACAAATTACTAAAAACGTGTCTTAGTAAAAATCCTAAAAAATGAAAGGGGTTGTATCACTCCCCCATCACGACACGAATTCAACTAGGATTTTTGATCAGGGACCAAAATTCCCTTTATAGCTAAGTTTCACGGAAATTGAAGAGGGGTCGAGCAACTTTTTCCGATTTATTGTTAGTTGGCGGAGAATAACCCATAAATGTTTCATACGCAAACATTATTTACCAAAGCACCTACTTCTTAAATTGGTTAGTTTTTTTACGGTTCTTAATTTATTACACATAAAAATCATGCTGAAGACCATATCAGGCAGGTAATTATATGTGCTATTTCCATTTTTTTATTCAAATCTGGAGTGTTTTTTGAAAAAGTCACAGTAGCCTTTAGAACGTTTGAAAAATACACTCGAAATTCTAAAAAAATAGTAATTGAATTAAATCATATTTAGATTGTTGGAAAAAAAAATTCAAAGTTTATGTCCCCCCCATTCAAAATTGGTCCGAAAAATCAGAGGGCAAACGAATTTTTTTTCTAAAAACTTCAAAATTTTAATGAAAATAAAAGTCAAATCAACTGAAAACAATCTAAAACGCTTTTTTCTGCATTGATAGTTACATTTAGCATTTTTGGGCTAGATTCAAAAATATTTTGAATTTTTATAAAATTCCAATGCAAAAAAATAAGTTTTCATTAATACTAAGGTATTTTGGAACCTAATGATAGCAAAACAAGTGGACAGGTGTAGAATGTATTTTTAAACGCTTTTTTCATTGAGATGTCAAAACTGTGGCTCGTAAATTCAATTTTTAAACATTTTAATTTTTTTGAAATAAAGTTAGGCCGTTGCAAATATTTTTCAAAGTTTATGTCGCCCCCCCCCCCCCCCCTTCAAAGTTGGTCTGAAAAATAAGGGGGCAAAAAAAATATTTTTCCAAAAAACTTAAAAATTTCCATGAAAATAGAAGTCTAATCAACTGAAAACAATCTAAAATGCATTTTTCTGCATTGATAATCATATTTAGCATGTTTGGGCTTGTTTGAAAATGTTTTAAATTTTTATGAAATTCCAATGTACAGCACCGCAAAAAAAATATTTTTCGCAAAAAATAAAATATTCGTCAATATTTAGATATTTTGAAAACTAATGATTGCAAAACAACTGGACAGGTGTATAATGCATTTTAAAACACTTTTTTCATTAAAATGTTGTAAACATGGCTCGTAATTTCAATTTTTATACTTTTTTATTTTTTTGCCCCCCCCCCCCTCGACTTTGGTCAGAGTCAAGGGACATAAACTTCAAAAAATATTTGCAACGGCCTTAAATTAAAAATATAATTATTTGAAATAACACAAATATTGAAATATTGAAGAGGGTGGCAAAATATTTTAAGCTAAATAGAAAGTACAATCCTAATATGTTTGCAAAATTACCTTTGACAAATTTTAAAATTTATTC
Source organism: Culex quinquefasciatus (assembly GCF_015732765.1). NCBI lineage: Eukaryota > Metazoa > Arthropoda > Insecta > Diptera > Culicidae > Culex > Culex quinquefasciatus. Next base: position 124,927,799 of record NC_051862.1, read on the forward strand.
TCGTATATTTGGCAGGTTAAGCACTCGCTCCTAACTCTATCCAAATAGCTGTTTTCCACTATTTAAACAACTTATTTTTCAAAACTATGTATAGAAATATGCTTGCTCACTTCCTATTGAGCTATTAAACACTCGATTTCAGTTGAAAACGCTTTTTATGAGCAGTAATTGAAAGTCAAAGTGCTGATATGGCAACATTAGAGGCACGATTCAATTAGATGCTGTTCCCTTATGTTTAAACTTGCCAAACTACCCTAAAATAATGTCTGTAAAACTACTTCCATGGCAGCTGTGCATATTAGTATTCAGATTTAAAACAATGCATCTGGTTTTAAGGAATAATAACGTCATGATTCGAATTCCCGGGCGCTTCGAAACCCGGACACTTCAACTTGTTTTATCAATTATTTGGATATAAGTTCGCATTATGAATGTCAAAACTGTGTTATTTGATGAATTCTAACATCAACTTTCATTTAAAGTTCGTTTGAACGCTGTAGTTAATGCAAAAACAATTAAATAAAATAAAATTATAAGTTTACCAAAATTGCGAAACATTTCACGTGAAATATTTCATAGGCGTCCGAAGCACCGGGAAGGCAAAGCAGAAATTTATGGTTATGATTTCTTTAAATTCAAGCAAATTTTCATATAAAATATCGATTGTTTTGATGTTAACAGCTTATTTGAGACCTAAAGAATGCCATTCACTAACATTTCAGTCCAAATTTGTGCGATTCATTAGCAAAAACGAGTGTCCGGAATTCGAAGCAAAAGTGTCCGGATTTCGAATCAGCTTTCAACAGTGTCCGGGATTCGAAGCACAACAATTCATTTTAATTTTCAAATTCTGATGAAAAATTGTTAGAAAAGACATATTTTGCATGCATTCTCTTGAAACTGACTGTTTATTAGAGTGTAACAAAAATGACTTTTTGGCGGGCATTCACGGGTTTGTTCCGGTGGGCATACTAAGCCCAAATCCAAAATATGAGCTTGATTGGACGTAACAGGAGCTGGCGCTCCGCCCTTCAATTTTAAATGGGATTTAACCCGTAAAAAAAGATCTTTTCAAAAATGTCACTTTTTGAGGCATCAAATGGCGTCTCGGGCGTCGCGAGGTGCGACGCATATCTTTTTTGCCGGGGACGATTTTTCGAAAAAATGCCAAACTTTGAAGGTCTGTACCGATCTCCAGGGTGCTCCAAACTTCAATGTTATATATACCAAAAGATGCGCAAGGATCTGGCCTACACGCCAGTGATGTTTTTGGTAAACGCATTGGTGGCCAAAGTGCCTCAAAAATAGACATTTTTGAAAACATCTTTTTTTACTGGTTAAATCCCATTTAAAACTGAAGGGCGGAGCGCCAGCTCCTGTTACGTCCAATCAAGCTCATATTTTGGATTTGGGCTTAGTATGCCCACCGAAACAAACCCTTGAATGCCCGCCAAAACGTCATTTTTGTTACATCCTACTGTTTATACTAAATCCTGATGATATTTCTACATTTCCAACTTATTACATGATTTTTTGCCAGCTATAACAAAAATAATATGGTACTAAGTGTCCGGATTTCGAATCATGACGTTATTAATTTTAAATGGTTTTCCTCAATTTCATTGTTTGAAAAGTATTGTCCAGATCGAAAATGTCGAGAAAAGAATTGTAGAGAATTTTCTCAGAAATTGATGAATATTTCGATGAACACTATTTGAAAATAAAAAAAATCTAAAATTCTATTAGCTTGAAAACAAAGCC